>NW_027095440.1:771551-846759 GCF_036850765.1 Saccopteryx bilineata
AAATACTAAACAAAATACTGGCAAACCGAATACAAGAACATATTAAAAAAATAATACATCATGATAAAGTAGGATTCATCCCAGAATCTCAAGGATGGTTCAACATACGCAAAACGGTTAACGTAATACACCATATCAACAAAAGAAAGAACAAAAACCACATGATCTTATCAATAGATGCAGAAAAGGCTTTTGACAAAATACAACACAATTTTATGTTTAAGACTCTCAACAAAATGGGTATAGAAGGAAAATATCTCAACATGATAAAGGCCATATATGATAAACCATCAGCCAACATCCTATTAAACAGCATAAAACTGAGGACTTTCTACCTTAAATCAGGAACAAGACAGGGTTGTCCACTCTCTCCACTCTTATTCAACGTGGTGCTAGAAGTTCTGGGCAAAGCAATCAGACAAGACAAAGAAATAAAAGGCATCCATATCGGAAAAGAAGAAGTAAAGCTATCACTTTTTGCTGATGATATGATCCTATACATCGAAAACCTGAAGGACTCCACAAAAAGATTATTAGAAACAATAAACCAATACAGTAAGGTCGCAGGATACAAAATTAACATACAAAAGTCCATAGCCTTTCTATATGCCAACAATGAAATATTAGAAAACGAACTCAAAAAAATAATCCCTTTCACGATTGCAACAAAAAAAATAAAATACCTAGGAATAAATATAACAAAGAACGTAAAGGACCTCTATAATAAAAATTACAAAGCATTGTTAAGGGAAATCGAAAAAGATACAATGAGATGGAAAAATATTCCTTGTTCTTGGATAGGAAGAATAAATATAATCAAAATGGCCATATTACCCAAAGCAATATACAAATTTAATGCAATTCCCATCAAAATCCCTATGAGATTTTATAAAGAAATGGAATAAAAAATCATCAGATTTATATGGAACTATAAAAAACCCCGAATAGCCAAAACAATCCTAAGGAAAAAGAATGAAGCTGGGGGCATTACAACCTGACTTTAAACTATATTATAGGGCCATGATAATCAAAACAGCATGGTATTGGCAGAAAAATAGACACTCAGACCAATGGAACAGAATAGAAAGCCCAGAAATAAAACCACATATATATGGTCAAATAATCTTTGATAAAGGAGCCAACAACACAATGGAGAAAAGAAAGCCTCTTCAACAAATGGTGTTGGGAAAACTGGAAAGCCACATGCAAAAGAATGAAACTCGACTACAGCCTGTCCCCGTGTACTAAAATTAATTCAAAATGGATCAAAGACCTAAATATAAGACCTGAAACAATAAAGTACATAGAAGAAGACATAGGTACTAAAATCATGGACCTGGGTTTTAAAGAACATTTTATGAACTTGACTCCAATGGCAAGAGAAGTGAAGGTAAAGATAAATGAATGGGACTACATCAGAATAAAAAGTTTTTGCTCAGCAAGAGAAACTGATATCAAAATAAACAGACAGCCAACTAAATGGGAAATGATATTTTCAAACAACAGCTCAGATAAGGGCCTAATATCCAAAATTTACAAAGAACTTATAAAACTCAACAACAAACAAATAAACAATCCAATTAAAAAATGGGAAGAGGACATGAACAGACACTTCTCCCAGGAAGAGATACAAATGGCCAACAGATATATGAAAAGATGCTCAGCTTCATTAGTTATTAGAGAAATGCAAATCAAAACTACAATGAGATACCACCTCAGCCCTGTTAGATTAGCTATTATCAATAAGACGGGTAATAGCAAATGTTAGAGAGGCTTTGGAGAAAAAGGAACCCTCATTCACTGTTGGTGGGACTGTAAAGTAGTACAACCATTATGGAGGAAAGTATGGTGGTTCCTCAAAAAACTGCAAATACAACTACCTTATGACCCAGCAATCCCTCTACTGGGCATATACTCCAAAACCTCAAAAACATTGATACGTGAAGACACATGTAGCCCCATGTTCATTGCAGCACTGTTCACAGTGGCCAAGACATGGAAACAACCAAAAAGCCCTTCAATAGAAGACTGGATAAAGAAGATGTGGCACATATACACTATGGAATACTACTCAGCCATAAGAAATGATGACATCAGATCATTTACAGCAAAATGGTGGGATCTTGATAACATTATAAGGAGTGAAATAAGTAAATCAGAAAAAAACAAGAACTACATGATTCCATACATTGGTGGAACATAAAAATGAGACTAAGAGACATGGACAAGAGTGTGGTGGTTACCAAGGGTTGGGGGAGGGAAGACATGGGAGGGAGGGAGAGAGTTAGGGGGAGGGGGAGGGGCACAGAGAACTAGATAGAGGTTGGCGGAGGACAATCTGACTTTGGGCGAGGGGTTTGCAACATAATTTAATGACAAAATAACCTAGACATATTTTCTTTGAATATATGTACCCTGATTTATTAATGTCATCCCATTACCATTAATAAAAAATTATTATAAAATTAAAAAAAAAGAAATTCAAGAAAGAGTGACAGACAGGAAAGGGAGAGCGATAAGACACATCAATTCTCATATGTGCCTTGACCAGGGGGCTCCAGCCAAGCCATTGACCCCTTGTCAAGCCAGTAACCATGGACTCATGCCAATAACCATTTGTGAGCCTGCACTCAAGCCTGCCACCTCAGGGTTTCAAATCTGGGTCCTCAGAGCCCCAGGCTAATGCTCTGTCCACTGCGCTACCACCCGAAGTGGTTAAGAAATTCTTACAACTTCCTCACATTCAGAGCCCATGTTTCTGAATCATTTTTAGATTCATAGTTATAGAAATTCATACTTTGCCATGGAATGTTATCCCTTGTGCTTCACCATTATTTCCAAAATCATCTTCAACAATGCTGATACATATTAGTTTTGATGTCAGAACCTTCTTAATTTTAGTTGAAGAAGAAGTTGGAAGGCTTTCTGACATAAACTGAGACTCATATTTCCTCCAAAGTGGTCCCTCAATGGTCAGTTGCATGAAAAATCAAGGAGTTGCCAATGTCCACCCGTGCATGCACAGACATAGTGACCACACCAGGCCTGCTGCTCACTGACAGTGGTTCTGAGATGCCACTGAATGTAAGCCCCACCTTAATTTATGTGCTAACATATGACAGGAATGTTCTGTATTGTTGAAATACTTTGTTTAGTGGAAAAAGGTAGAGTACAATGTGTAAAGCAGGCTACCATTTGTATAAAAATGGAAATAAAGAATAATATGAATGGTTGTAAAAGCATAAAATATTCCTAGAAGAACACACACATACACATTCAACTGTCACCCAGATGATAAGTACTAGACAACTGGAGATGAGGAGGGAAGGAGAACTTCATTGTACAGATATTGTATCTCTTAGATTATAAATAATGGGAACATTTAATTTTTTAAAATCATATTTAAAAACTTATAGATTTGCTTTTGCTGTTTTAAAAATAAAGTACAAGTGAGGTGTCATTTTATTCTTCTCGCAAAGCAACAATTTTCAAAGCTGGATAAAATGTGTTTGCATAAGAAGTGGCTACAGGCCCTGGCCGCTTGGCTCAGCGTTAGAGCATCGACCTGGTGTGCGGGGGACCTGGGTTCGATTCCCGGCCAGGGCACATAGGGAAGTGCCCATTTTCTTCTCCACCCTCCCTCCTTTCTCTCTGTCTCTCTCTTCCCCTCCCCTCCATTGGAGCAAAGATGGCCTGGGTGCTGGAGATGGCTCCTTGGCCTCTGCCCCAGGTGCTAGAGTGGCTCTGGTTGTGGCAGAACAACGCCCTGGAGGGGCAGAGCATTGCCCCCTGGTGGGCAGAGCATCACCCCTGGTGGATGTGCCAGGTGGATCCCGGTCGGGCACATGCAGGAGTCTGTCTGGCTGTCTCTCACCGTTTCCAGCTTCAGAAAGATACAAAAAAAAAAAAAAGTTAAAAAAAAAGAAGTGGCTACATTCATTACGTCATGCATGAAGTTATTTTAAGAGCAAAGAGACTCCTACGATTTTACCACAAGTAAAATCTAAATGAAAGTACAAGTCAATTAATAAATTACTGCTGGATTTTCATTTGTGTCCTTACTAGTTGAGTTCAAAAAGACATTTAAAAGCTTTGAAACACAGGGAAATTTAAAATGCCATTTCTGATCCCTCCTTTGAGCTGTGCGAACAATTACAAAGGGGACAGCAAGTATTCACTTGATGAACCACTGACTGGCTATTACAGAATGACAGAGACTCAAGTTCTGACTTTAAGGACCTCAGAGTCTAGTAAAGGTAAAGATACCCAGGCCTGTGATGGAACTCAATGGGAAGTGCATGCACAGTGCAGTGGAAACAGAGGCAGGGGTCTAGCATAGGTTAGGGTTATATAAGGACACATACTCTAAGCGCTAACATTCAGATCAAACACTAAAGGTTCTAACTCTGAAGGAAACTAACTCTGTGGAAAATGTGTTCAATGTCTGGTCAAAAGATCAATTCACCTCTACTCTTGAGTCTGTTACCATCTGATATTTGATGCATTTAATAATTCTACCCATTTTCTCTCCTATATTCTCAACTTCTTTCATACTGGTTCTTTCCTCTCAGCACAGAAAGATGCTCTTCTCTTCCATCTTTACCTTACCTTTTTCTCTCATGACCCCTTCTAATTACTGCCCTATTTCTTTGCTTTCTTTTGTAACATTTTTATAAAACATGCTACATTTACTATCTCTGCTCTCAGTGCTCATTCATTCTTGCCACCTCACCAATAATTAGTCTTGCCTAGGTAGCCAGTAATCTCTTGCCTGTCAAATTCAATTAATATCTTACCATATCCTAGTTGACCTCTTTTTCTCCTCCCTTGGTTTCTCAAAATTTTCAGGAACTCTCCATTGATTTTATTACAAAAACTCATGCTAATTGCATGGTGTGTGAGAACTTACCTAGCTTGAGAAACTCATTTTCATTTCAGAAACTAATGCCTAGAAAGAAATAGATTAGGATACATAACAGAGAAGTCCCCTCCAAAAAATGTCTATAATATTTGATGAGATGATCAACTGACAAATTCACTCTAAGAAGCACATGGCAGAAGTGTTGGCCTCACTGGCCTCTTAAGCTAAGGTCAAGGTAAAGAGCAAATCAAAATTTCTGATCTCAGTAGGCAGATAGTTCATATAGGGAAATAAAAAAGGAACAGCACACAAGGTAATCTGATCTAACCCTCTCACTAAGGAAAATTTAACAACTTTCTTAAGCTGGATCCAAAATAGCTCACAGAATATTGAGACCTTACTAGGCCAAGATTAGAAGACAAGACCCAGAAAACAAGCCTGGCCATGCAAGGTTGCATTTTTTTACAAGGCATTTGCCTATGATGGAAGAGAAACTTTAAAGCTCATCTTCATGTTGAGGCCAGAAATCAAAGCCTAGGCAGCTCTGATGAATGAACTGCCACTATCTGCTGGAATAAAAAAAAAAGTGTGCCTTCAGGACAGGGGCAAGCTGGAAATAAACCAGCACTGCAGGGATATCTTACCCAGCCTTCTACCATCTGAACACCCAGGAATCTCAAGCTTTAAACCAAAATGAAGGAGGTCCCAGAATGGCAACATTCCCAAACACCTAGCAGAACCAAAGAAAAGTCCTCTCTGAGAGAAGATGCCATCACCCTAGGCATCAAAATATTTTCTAAATACCTTTTAAATGAAATATGCAGCACAGACTTAAAGATCACTAAGCACACAAGGAAACAAATGATTTAAGCAAAAAACAATATAAACAATAAGTAACAGAAATGACCCCAAAACATGGTATACTGAAATTTTTAGGCACAGGAATGATTTTTCTCCAAGAAGCACTCCCTGTCACCTTTTTGTGCTGCCACAGCATCCTAGATACATCCTTGATAAATCAATCTCACCATTCTCTAAGCCGCTTGAAGTCCAGAACCTTGTTTATTTGTCTTTGTATCCTCAAGACTTCACGTGGTGTCTGGCAGAGAGTGGGTGTCCAGTATCTGTTGAACTGAATGGGATACATTATGTTGGCATGCTGACCATCTATGGTACACCATATAGGAACTACTGAGGAGGTTTCATGGGTCTCCCCAGACAGACTTGAGGGTCAGGAAACCCAGAGTATAGAAAAGTTATAATGAGCTGCGGCACCTGCCAAGAGAAAGAGAGTGTAAGTATGAAGGCAAAAAGAAAGAGAAAGGATTTCACTACAATGGGAGGGTCTGAGAAGTCTTGGGAATGAAACTTTGAAAAGCTCTTTTATGGCTTCGTAAACATTTTCATGGTGTGTTCTAGTCAACCACGAAGCTGGGGAGAGGCTGAGCAGGAGGGAAGCACATGGGAAGCACTTGCCAGAAAGATAGTCATTCACTGAACAGTTTCTATTTATCTATTCAGGCAACCACAGAGCTAATTTAATGCTGTTCGTTTTGTTTTGTAGGCAGCAAAGCTATACCTAGAGACTGATTCTGTCTTTGACAGCAATTTATTTAGCTCTGGGAATTGTAATAATTTCACAATTTCAGGCAACAGGATAAGTGATAATATCTCTTTATCAACAGGATCAAGCATAATATCTCTTAACAAGGCAATAAAGAAATAACATACAGTACTCCAAACAAATGACAGATTAATCACCCTACTGATCCATTCAAGAGGAGGTGAAGAAACAATATTCAAATTTAATATGAGGTGTACCTTTTCATATGAGGAGTCAACGAAGAGAGAGGGTGACCAACCGCGACCTAATCTCCAGCTGCCTGTGGAAAAAGAATGTTTTCTGTTGCTAGAGCACGTTGCTAGGTAATGACTACAGAAGACACCATGTTAACATTCTAGAAGGAGTCACCTCACTAAGAAAGGAGCAAATGCTCCAGGGGTCTTCAGAGAGTTTTTAAGTTAGTTAAGAGTCAACAACCTGCTCAAACCAAAACTCAAACGGTCCTCACAAATTCTCAGGACAGTGGACCTTGAACAAGATAAGTTGAAATGTGCAGGTTCACCTACACGTGGATCTTTGTCAATAAATACAGTTGGCCCTTTGTACCCTCAGGTTTAGCATCTGTGGATTCAACCAACCTGGAGAGAAAATAGTATTTTCACATTCCCAACCACAGTTTCCCAACTGCATATTCCCAACCTCAGGTAGAAAATACAGTTTGAATCCTTGGATGGGAAGGGCCAGCTGTAGTTAAGTTTTGGAGGAGTCAAAAGTTATATACAGATTTTTGATTGTGGAGTGGTTGGTGCCCCTAATCCCCACGTTTTTCAAGCATCCGTTATATTTATAATATGAATATCCCCCTGCCAGAGTTGCTTCTCCACATGTTCTCATGGATATTCCCCCATTGCAATCTCCTCAACAGCTCAGCTTAGTGCGTACCAAGCACCACAGATGAGATGATGACATCCTGACATGACTGACTTTATCCTTACAGCAAAACAACTTTACTAAAACCAACTATTTTTATGTTGTCATCAACAAGTGGATTGAAACAACCTGTCATAACCAAATAGATTGGAAATCATATTCAACCAATCTACAAAAAATGGTGTTCCTTTTGTAATATGGATTCTATTCTTTCCAAGAAATATTTTCATTGCCAATTTAAAATTCAGAGTTAAATAAAAAAAAAAACCTTTCTGATACTGTTAACAGACCCAATCAAATCAGGTAGGCCAAACGCGATCTTGCATTCATTTCCTTGTTAAGTAAAGAATGAAAGAACTGCGGCCCGTTTCATGAACATCGAGAGCTCCGTTGAAGAGTGTGGGTGTCTGCTCTGGGCCTGGGGTCCTGGCTCTGGCCCAGGTGTTGGTGAGGACAGAGCCGGGCTCCGTGTGGAAGGACAGGAGTGGCGAGGGATGGAGGAGGAGAGAAACCAGGAGGAACGGAGGGGGCTTATTCTAGACACTCAGACGTCTAGGTTCCGGCCTCACCTGCACCGGTCACTCTCCGTCCCTCGGCCTCACTGGGCGTCAACTTTCTCGAGGAAAAATGAGGCAGATGGCGACCAGTTCTAATCCTTCCACCGGTGGTTCTAATCATGCCGGATGCTTGATCCAGGAGTTCCCAGGTGACTCACATAGGCCACGCCCCGCTGACGTCACCGTCAGGGAACTCCGCCCCACTGACTTCTAAGAGTCACCAACATCTCAGCCCGCGCGCCCAACTCCAAGAGCGCGGGGCTGCGCCACGCGCACCCGCGGCCAGGTGATCCCTGAGCGCAGGGCCGCGCCAAGGCGGCCAGGTTTGCACATCCCGACTCCGGCCCGCCGCGGGCGCGCTCTTCTTCTGCACCGCGGGCCACGGCTCGAAGCCCTTCTTGATGCAGAGATGTGGGTGCGGCTGCAGGCCACGCGGGTGAGCGGCCTCCTCGCTGCACCCCCGGGGGGCGGAGGGAGGCCCAGCACGCTTCCCTTCCCGCTTGGTCGGTCTCAGACCCGAAGAAGCGACGCAGCCACGCTCACAGCAGCAGACCCGCCACGGCGACATCCCGGTCCGCGTCCCGGCAGCGGGTTCTTTCATGACTGCTGGAAAGAACCGCCAATTTTCCCTGCACAGCTGTTACCGCACATCAGTCACGGCTGAAGGTTTTAGAAAACAAGTTATTTCCCGGATTACTTCAAAGACAGTGCTTGATGGTGACTATCGTGAAAATGAGACCTGCCGGAGTTGACCCCTGTCCCTGTCCTTTAAATACAAGTGTTATCCTCAGGCTCCGTTACTTGTCACTTTCCTGACAGTGATGGTACTTTCTGTTTTGTTGGGAGGATTAAATGATAATCATGTATATCTATCAGTCCTTAAAAATACAAGAAATAGAAGCTAGACAAATACTCTTGGAGGCTTCGGTCCAACATTCAGAGAAAGTTAATAGTTTCTGGTATTTATAGGTTGTTGATTTCAAGGACATGAACAAATTTTCAAACATCAGCTTTGGTTCATGTAGAATCTGCTGAGCTGGTTTCTTGAAAGCAGAGGAAAAAGATGCAACAGAAAGTCCAGTGTCTTGATGGGTAATATGACAGGGAAAGCTTCCTACGTGAAATCGATGACTCCAGCAGCTCCTCTGTTATTGGAAACCCACAAAATTAGTTTCTGCAGTGAAGGGTTGGGGTGAAAGGAGGACAGAGGTGGTCCTGAAAGTAGCATCAGTCTTAATAGATAGAGTACCTGCCTATCGTGGTTTTGGCCACAGGCTTTAATAAAGTGCTGGGTGTAGCTAACCCAAAAAACAATGTAATAACAGCAGCTGACATTATGCAGTTAATATGTCAGGCACATGTTCTTAGGTACTCATTCTGTGTTCACTTGTTTAATTTTCACAACAATGCTATGAGTTAAGACTTCATATTTCACAGAAAAGGAAAATAAAACATGGTTAAATCTCATAAATTCTTCAAGTCATGCAACTGAAAATGACAGAGCTGGGATTTCAACCCAAGCTGTCAGGTGGGCTGACTCCTGGGTCCCGTCGTTGACCACTATGTGCCCATTACATAGTGCTGCACTATTTTTTTTAATGTTAACTTAGAGTTCTCGGTATGATGAATAGAAGGCTTGACCCGATCTGGGTGTGTCAGATTATTAGAAGAAAGAAAGACCCTCTCTGCTTGTTCTCCATCTTCTCTGCAGACAAAATGAGATTGGGGCACAGGGCACGTGTTTTAATCACAGCAACAAAGTTCAGCTAATTATAGGGAAAAACTTTTGGCAATGACAAGAATTAAATGCCAAGAGACTTGGGAACTTCTGTTTGTTTGTTTTTTAATTTATTTATTCAGTTTAGAGAAGAGAGAGAAAGAGAAAAGAGGGGAGGAGCAGGAAGCATCAACTCCCAATGTGCCTTGACCAGGCAAGCCCAGGGTTTTGAACTAGTGACCTCAGCATTCCAGGTCGATGCTTGATCCACTGAGCCACCACAGGTCAGGTGGAACTTCTGTATTTTGATATGTGTTTTAGGGATAATATGCCTGGAGATGGGATCTGAACATATAACCTCTGAAATTTCATCCCACTTTCTCTAATATAAACTCTCAAAATTAAGGCAATCCTGAAATAATAATGACAGCATCTAACATTTATGAAGCACTCAAAATATGTCACACACTTTATGTGCATGTTACAATTTAATCCCCTATGTGAAAGGTCATTTTTACCTCTATTTTAGGAAGAAAGAAAGAGAAAGCCAATGCCGAATGGTGAAACTGGTATCTGAATCTCTCTAGCTTTGAAACCTGTGTGCTTTAACCACAGTTTACTGTGGGAAACGGCCCTGGAATACTGCATATAGGTTATTTCTGTAACAGTGTGGTGAAAAGTATATGTAGGCTTTAGAACGAAAAGACATATTCAGATCTTATATCTTTAAGAAATTAGTAAATTGAAGCAAATTACTCAGATTTCTGAGTCCCACTTTCCTTGAATAGAAAATAGAGATGATAATGCCTATTTTAAAGAGAACGAGTGGATAAAAAAGCTTTGGTACATATATACAATGGAATACTACTCAGTCATAAGAAATGATGACATTGGATCATTTACAATAACATGGATGGACCTTGATAACATCATACGGAGTGAAATAAGTAAATCAGAAAAAAACTAAGAACTATATGATTCCATACATAGATGGGACATAAAAATGAGACTCAGAGACATGAACAAGAATGTGATGGAAACAGGGATGGGGGGGGTGGCGGAGGGGGGATAGGGTGAGGAATAAAAGAGGGGTTGGGGGAGGGGAGGGGCACAAAGAAAACCATATAGAAGGTGACAGAGATAATTTGACTTTGGGGGAATGGTATACAGCACAATCAAATGTCAAAATAATCTGGAGATGTTTTATCTCAACATATGTACCCTGATTTATCAATGTCACTGCATTAAATTTAATAAATAAATAAAATAAATTAAAAAAATAAATAAATTTTAAAAAAAGGATTACTGCATTCCTTGAGACAAAGCTCCATAGCACATATAGCACGATGTATGGCAAATAGGGACTCCATAAATGTTCCCATGGAATGAGTTGCATAGGAATTCTTAAAATCATTCCTGCAGTAAGAGAAACTAAGAAAAAACTTTGGTTTGCTTCAAGAAGATTAATAGTGTAAAATCTTAACACAAAACAAATCAATTCAGAAGTGATTGGTTAATGTTACAAAGTATTCATTTTATTCTGATCAGTGTTTTTTCCAATTTTAGTGAACATAAGAATCACCTAAGGAGGAGCCTGTTGAAAATGCATGTCCCTAGTTGCCAGCCCCACAAGGTAAGTTCAAGGTGTTTGCATTTGGACTCACAAACTCTCTTCCCTCTCAGGTGACTCTGATAAAGGTGCTTCTTCTACCACAGAACTGGAAATAGAAAATTTCTTGTGTATTCTGTTTAGTGTTTTATCATAAAGAATTTCAAACATACACTGAAGCAGACAGAACAGTGTGATGAATCTGCTCCACAACCCATGGTGAATTCTGCTCCACTCACATTTCTTCCACTTGCTCCATGTTATTCTGAAGCAACTCCTAGACATCATTTCACCTGTAAACATCTGCTTGTATGTCTACAATATTGCAGCATAATGTATGCAGTACAATGTAAAAAAGATAATAAACATGGCTCTTCCTAAAAATAGAAGCCATAATGTCATTATCACATCTAAAAGTTAGTAGTTCCTTGTCATCACATATCTAGTCACTATTCAGATTTCAGCTTGTCTCACAAATGTCACTTTTTAAGGCTCTTTTAATCTATACATTTCCCCTCCTCTTTCTTTTTCCCATGGCAATTTGTTTGTTAAAGAAGCTGGGTTAGCCTGACCAGGTGGTGGCGCAGTGGATAGAGCGTCGGACTGGGATGCGGAAGGACCCAGGTTCGAGACCCCGAGGTGGCCAGCTTGAGTGCGGGCTCATCTGGCTTGAGCAAAGAGCTCACCAGCTTGGACCCAAGGTCGCTGGCTCCAGCAGGGGGTTACTCGGTCTGCTGAAGGCCCATGGTCAAGGCACATGTGAGAAAGCAATCAATGAACAACTAAGAAGTCGCAACGCACAACGAGAAACTGATGATTGATGCTTCTCATCTCTCTCCATTCCTGTCTGTCTGTCCCTGTCTATCTCTGCCTCTGTAAAAAATAAAATAAAATAAAATAAATCTATAAAAAAAAAAAAAAAAAAGCTGGGTTATTTGTCCCACAGTCTAGAACAACGGGCAGCAAACTTTCTGTTAATGGGCCAGAAAATATGTTTTTTAAGTTTTGTGGACCAAAAATGTGGGTTTCTTTTAGGCTTTCTGGATAACTTTGTGGTTTCTGTTTAATTTTATTATTACTTATATTATAAAAGTGTAAGAAGCATTCTTAGCTCACCAGGCCTAGTCTTCCAACCCCTCGTCCAGAGCTGCATGTCCACTAAGATCATCACTAGCCACAATGGATATTTAAGTTAAAATTAATTAAAATTTGATGCAATTTAAAAGTTCCCATTCCCAGGTGCACTGGTCACATATCTAGTGCTCAGAAGCCACCTGTGCTGTGGTGACGGTATTGGCACGGGCTATGGAACATTCTCATCACCACAGACAGCTGTTGGACAGCACGACTGGGGCTCCCCCAGTCCAGATATTGCCAGTTGTATCTCCACAGTGTAGTTCACCTTGGTCCTCTGCTCTGCATTTCCTGTCAACTGGAATCCTCTAAGTTGTGTTTAGAGCTTGGTCAGATTCAGGTTGAGTTTTTTACCTCCTGGTGGTAGGGCAAATTTCTTTTTAGGCTGCTGGGTATTTTAAAATATTTATCATGTATTGTATATATAATATATTTATATAATGTCTATATTTTATATATAGATCTATTTTTTACTCAGACTATTTTTAAGAAAAATATGAGGAACAAGTAAGCTTTGCTTTGTAACAGTATTTAATGTATTAAATACTTTTACTTATTATAAGAATGATATTAAGAACAGTAATTTTTAATATAAAATCCCACATAGTGGAGGTGTTTTGAATGCCTGCTAGCCAGAATGTCCCTGTCAGGTGATTCATCTGTCTTTATAAACCCACAGAGCAAAGACTATTAACCCAAGTGAACAGGCCAGTCTGTTTTTAATGGGGTCATGATAGTAGAAGGTAGCAGGGTAGAATTAAGCACATAGTCTACTTATTTCAGGTAAGGGGATGAGAGTATAAGGTTGCTTTTTTGAAGATCCTAGGCATTCCTTTTAGATTGGATGATTTTTAAAAGTGAAATAAAAAGTATTTTAATTCTCTCTTCTAAAATGAACCAAAGAAGCTTACACACCACCTCAACTTTCTTCTCTTAACACTTTTACATTCATTCTGAAACTAACTGGTATCTGTAGACTTAGGGAAACTGGTGCCTCCCTGTATTACTGTACACTTTACCTACACTCAGACATGTACTCTTTGTGTTGGACCTGAATCCATGAATTTTATTTATTTATTTATTTACTTATTTATTCTTTACAGAGACAGAGAGTCACAGAGAGGCACCGACAGACAGGAATGGAGAGAGATGAGAAGCATCAATCATCAGTTTTTCATTGCGACACCTTAGTTGTTCATTGATTGATTTCTCATATGTGCCTTGACCGTGGGGCTACAGCAGGATGAGAAACCCCTTGCTCGAGCCAGTGACCTTGGGTCCAAGCTGGTGAGCTTTGCTCAAAGCAGATGAGCCCGCGGTCAAGCTGGCAACCTTGGGGTCTCGAACCTGGGTCTTCTACATCCCAGTCCAATGCTCTATCCTCTGCACCACCGCCTGGTCAAGCAAATCCATGAATTTTAAAAGAAAGTAAAAAATGCTAACTGCTTAGATATGCTAGCTGATAATAGCTGTTTTTACTTTGATAAATGCTGTTGTTTCATCTTTGGGAGTGTTAGACATAAAACCAGCTGGTTTTAGACACTTGGTTATGATTGAATTTCACATGGAATAAACAGATTGTATATATAAATAAAATACCTAGTAACAAATTTTAGGATGAACTATTCTAAAATGCTATATTTTCCCTTAAAATTATAATTGAATATCATCACTTTCAAGCAATAAACTAAGAAAAAAGGGTAACACTAGCTTCAAACATTTTTGAAATCATAAGTACCAAAATTTATTCACCCTACTGCTTTAAGCTGTAATACCTTATCTTCATAAAGGGAAGACCATTAAAGTGCTTTCATATATATGATTATTTCATTTCACAGTGATTATTTTACAACTACTTCTAAGTATGTAAATAAAATAAATGTAGACTTTATTTTAACTTTTAAATGAAGAGAATAATGTTGATTTTGAGACTTACGTAGCATGTTAAAGCATCGACACATACTATTCTTATGATTTGACATCCTGAATAAGTTAAATCTTACACATCCTCTTAACTAACTTGATAGTCAGTCATGTTCTTTTTGAAAATATTTCCCCTTCCTCCCCCAAAAATGAGTTTTTAGAAAAACTCATTGTAGACTGACCAGGCAGTGGTGCAGTGTAGAGCATAGACCTGGGATGCTGAGGACCCAATTCTGAAACCCCAAGGTTGCGAGCTTGAGTGCCGGTTCACCAGCTTGAGTGTTGGGTCACTGGATTGAGCGTGGGATCATAGACCTGACCCCATGGCCTCTGGCTTGAGCAAGGGGTCTCTGGCATGGCTGTAACCCCCAGGTCAAGGCACACATGAGAAAGCAGTCATTGATCAACTAAGGTGCCACAACAAAGAATTGGTGCTTCTCATCTTCCTGTCTTTCTCTCTCATTTAAAAATAAAAACTCAGCCTGACCTGTGGTGGTGCAGTGGATAAAGCATCAACCTGGAAATGCTGAGGTCGCTGGTTTGAAACCCTGGGCTTGCCTGGTCAAGGCAAATATGGGAGTTGATACTTCCTGCTCCTCCCCCTTTTCTCTCTCTGTCTCTCTCTTCTCTCTCTCTCTCTTTTTTCTAAAATGAATAAATAAATAAAC
This sequence comes from Saccopteryx bilineata, assembly GCF_036850765.1. Lineage (NCBI taxonomy): Eukaryota > Metazoa > Chordata > Mammalia > Chiroptera > Emballonuridae > Saccopteryx > Saccopteryx bilineata. The sequence goes on from NW_027095440.1 coordinate 786,515, forward strand.
ATATTTTAAATAAAAAATAAAAATAAAAAACTCATATATAATATTTCCTTTGATAGTCAATAAGTAAGAAAAGATTTTTGTACAATTAAGTAACTATAAGTTAATGTCTAGATCACTGGCTACTTAGGTTAAAATTACTGGTCTAGATGTTGTATCAGTTTGTTTATAGGTTTTGAATCTTTCTTAAAACTATTTAGTGAAATATTTCAGTTCCCCCAGAATCTTGTCAAGTTATTCTATGTCCATTACTTGTTTTGTGGTGACTTTAATATCAGCTGCATTTTTATGTCAGGGAACATAAAACTTGAAGTATTTAAATTTACTTTTAAAAACTTTGCTTTCAAGCTCTAAGCATTTTGAGGTATATATTTAGTTTGGACTGCAGTGGAAAATGTCAGCTTTGTAATGAGAAAAAGATAAATTCTAGAAACTGGAAATTCTTGTTTTAACTACTTCATTATCCCCTTAAATATTACCATATTTTCCCATGTATATGCTGCACCAATTTTTTGAAAAATTTGGGGTCTGAAAATTGGGTGCGTTTTATATGGTGGTTGTACTTTCATTACTTGCATTTCCTGCTTATTTGCATTTGTTATCATTTTCTGAAATTTTGGGCCCCAACATGCAAAAGAATGAAACTCGACTACAGCCTGTCCCCGTGTACTAAAATTAATTCAAAATGGATCAAAGACCTAAATATAAGACCTGAAACAATAAAGTACATAGAAGAATACATAGGTACTAAAATCATGGACCTGGGTTTTAAAGAACATTTTATGAACTTGACTCCAATGGCAAGAGAAGTGAAGGCAAAGATAAATGAATGGGACTACATCAGACTAAAAAGTTTTTGCTCAGCAAGAGAAACTGATATCAAAATAAACAGACAGCCAACTAAATGGGAAATTATATTTTCAAACAATAGCTCAGATAAGGGCCTAATATCCAAAATTTACAAAGAACTCATAAAACTCAACAACAAACAAACAAACAATCCAATAAAAAAATGGGAAGAGGACATGAACAGACACTTCTCTCAGGAATAAATACAAATGGCCAACAGATATATGAAAAGATGCTCAGCTTCATTAGTTATTAGAGAAAGGCAAATCAAAACTACAATGAGATACCACCTCAGCCCTGTTAGATTAGCTATTATCAATAAGACGGGTAATAGCAAATGTTGGAGAGGCTGCAGAGAAAAGGGAACTCACATCCACTGTTGGTGGGACTGTAAAGTAGTACAACCATTATGGAAGAAAGTATGGTGGTTCCTCAAAAAACTGCAAATAAAACTACCTTATGACCCAGCAATCCCTCTACTGGGTATATACTCCAAAACCTCAGAAACATTGATACGTAAAGACACATGTAGCCCCATGTTCATTGCAGCACTGTTCACAGTGGCCAAGACATGGAAACAACCAAAAAGCCCTTCAATAGAAGACTGGATAAAGAAGATGTGGCACATATACACTATGGAATACTATTCAGCCATAAGAAATGATGACATCAGATCATTTACAGCAAAATGATGGGATCTTGATAACATTATAAGGAGTGAAATAAGTAAATCAGAAAAAAACCAAGAACTACATGATTCCATACATTGGTGGAACATAAAAACAAGACTAAGAGACATGGACAAGAGTGTGGTGCTTACCAGGGGTGGGGGGAGGGAGGGAGGGAGGGAGAGAGCTAGGGAGAGGGGGAGGGGCACAGAGGACTAGATAGAGGTTGGCAGAGGACAATCTGACTATGGGCGAGGGGTATGCAACATAATTTAATGACAAGATAACCTAGACATGTTTTCTTTGAATATATGTACCCTGATTTATTAATGTCATCCCATTAACATTAATAAAATTTTATTAAAAAAATTTGGGGGCCCCAAAATTAAGGTGTGTCTTATACATGGAGGCATCTTATACATGGGGAAATACGGTACTTTAAAACCTTACCACTTTTTTTTCCTTTTGGGGTAAAATTTTGAAAAACATAATTCATTTCTCTATCCTATTTAAGCTGCAACAACAACAAAAAAGCCATTGTCATTTTTTTCTTTTTTTTTTAATTTTAATAATTAATGTTAGAGAGAGGAAGGGGAAGACAGACTGACTGCCAAATCCAGTGCTTGTCACAACTTATAATTATTTCATTTATGTATATTTTTCTTTCCCTCTGTCTACCCCATGACAGTATAGTATTTATAAAGACAGAAAGTGAGTCTGTCTCATTCACTATAGGCAAAAAGTGTTGAGCACAGTGCCCAGCACATAACAGAAGTACAATAAGTGTTTATTGGATGAGTGAATAAATACTCATTTGCATACATATACTGATATACACAAACGACAGACACATGTGGACACAGAGATATATGCTCATGTGCAATGAACATCTATGCACACAGATGTATACACACCCAATCTACCTGGGTACATATAGATAGAGAAATATAATAGGTACACAGAAAACATGGGAAGAAAATGCCACAATATTAACAGTAAACATCTCTGTAAGGTATTCCCCCCCCCCCAGAAGGAAGGAAGGGCCGGATCCACAAAGTGTGGAATAACAAAAGGCTTTATTGAGTACAGAGCATGCATCACACGCAACAAGATTCCCTGACCCAGAGGAAAGATGGAGGCCAGAAAAGTCGCAAGGGGTGAACCCCTGTGAGAGATATTTAAATGCTCCTTAGGGTGGTAGAGCTAATATGACGTGGTGAACTTTCACTGACTGGCAGACGTTCCCTTTTTTTAAAAGGATTCCTGGGAAGTTTTTTTGGCACGCTTGGTTGTGGGCAGTCCCAGCCAAAGTTCACGGGTCTGGGTTCCCCACGTGACCTTCCCCCATTATCCACCAACCTTACAATCTCTGTATGGAAAATTTGTTGTTTTGTTTTTCTTATAATTTTTTTCTAGCATTTCTGCAATAAGAATACATTTTTTATAATAAAAAGGCTGTTAAAATTCAATATACTTATCAAAGCACATCATATTTTACAATAAATTAAGAAGATTTAAATTTAAAAAGTTAAAAAGACAGAAGTAAAAATAGTAGAATGGGAAGTCACTGACTGCAGGAATGAGTTCCTAGCACAGTACCTGGTATATGATGGGCAATTTCAAAGGCTTTATGAGCACGGCAGGAAGGAAAGAAGGAAAACAAGATGAAAAGAAGGGTGATAGAGAAATCCAGGGAGGGAAAGAGGAAGAGAGGAAGAAATAAAGAGAAAAACAAATCATAGCTAGAGAGAAAAAATAGGGGATGAAAGAGACAGAGATTCATCACAATTATACAGATTCACATTCTCTCAGATCCCAAGTTTACGATAAAAGTTTTCAGCATTTATGAAGCATTCAGAAAATATTTTTAGAGCATTAAAGAATACATGGAGCTTATTGTCTCCACAATGTTGAATTTCTTGGCCTCCTGAACTTCCTAAATTTGATAAATGTAATCAAGTGAGGATTCGAAAATAATGTGCCTCTCTTTGTCCACCTGCAGGTCTACCTGTAGAATGGTAGCAAATGTCACAAATTGGCACCATCATTCACGCAACTTGATGCTCATGGAATGAACAGAATGCTGGAGCTAGAGGAGACTTTAGGCACCATGGAGTGATCTGATCACTTTATTTTACAAATAGGGAATAAGAAGCCAAGAGATAAAAAGTGACTAATGCAAGACTTCCAGTTTCTGGTCCTACAAGTAAGAAGCTCGGCAGTTATCATGCCCATCCTCACAGGAGAAAAAAGCTAAACAAGGTGAAAATAAACTACTCCTCTTGGATCCAACAACTAATTGAAGTCAGAGAGAAAACCAATGTCTCAAGAATTGTATAGACATTTGAATATGAAGATTAAGAGTGTATCAAAGCAGAAGCCTGTAGCTGCAGCCAATATCAGACTTTATTTAAAAACTCTCCAGTGGGTCAAAGATAATGGCACATGTGGATGCTGAGCTTGCACCCTCCCAAAACCCATCCAATGTACCCTTTACTTAGAACAATTCCTCCTGAAAGACAACTGAGAAACAATTAAACAGCTTCTGCACAACAAGCTAGAGAAAGAGAGAGACAAAGAGAGAGAGAAAGAGAGAGAAAGAGAGAATAGAGAAGGCTGAGGAACCATGAGAGCTCTGCAGGAGGTGAAGGAACAGCTCAGGACCCAATAGAACAGTGAGCACCACTGTTTACACCTCCCAAGCATGTGGATAGAAGATGGGAGCTCCATCCAGGCTCTATGGCCACGCGCAGGGCACTGCAGCACATTCCCAGCCATGCCTCCTGGAGCTAAACACAACAGAATCATGAGGGCAGCTTAGCTTGTGTAAAAAGAGGTCCTCTCCCCAGATATAGACCCAGCAGGTAGGTATGGCAAGGTGACACTTCACCAACTGAATTGCATGTGCATCTGAGGCTCCCCCACCTAGAGAGAGTGCCTAGCTAGCAAAACACTCTGGTACCAGCTGCAAGAATATTCAACCCAGAGAAAGTGCAGAGATAGTGGGTCACTACTGGCATTCCCATCTTGGAAAATGGGGAGCCAGCAAATGGGCTATGGTCTGCACACAGGACTCCCTGATCAGAGAAAGTGCAGAGATTGGGGGGCACTGCTGCACGCACTGGTTGGGCTGCTCTACCCAAAGAAAGCACAAAGCTAGCAAAATGCTGCAGTCCAGTGTGCAGTGAGGGGGGCAATGCTGTGCATGTGCACAGGGCTGCCAAGCCCTGAGAAGGTGAAGAATGAACAAATTAAGGCTGTGTGCACCCAGGCTACCCCACCAGGACAAAGGGTGAATCTAATAGGGGGTGAGATACAAGAAAGCAATCAGGTAACCCAGTGGAGACCGTTCTTGGACAACAGATAATTAAAACAGGACACAAAAACACACACCACGCAGCCCCTTTTACACCAGGCAGCCCTGCCCAGATTAAAAGGGCAAGGAGGCTCACACACCCCAGGCGGCCCATTCAGAATCCACTCCTTCAGGCCAGGTGACAGGACAGGCATTGCATGCACCTCTCCCCAATGACAACCTGGACAACCCACAGGCTGAAACTACTCAACACACAATGTAACAAAGACAACATGTTCAAGACTGGGAGAGATGACTAATTCCATTCAACTCAAAGGAACTAAAAACCGACAAAGAAAGTGGGAAGACAGAAGAATATACCCCAAATGAAGGAACAAGAAAAAAACTCCAGAGAAATATTCTAGTGAAATGAACATGGGTAACTGGACAGATAAAAGACTTCAAGGCAAACAGTCATAATGATGTTCAATAAACTTGAGAGTAGAATAAAGGATCTCAAGAGAGCACAAGCTTCAGCACGGACTCACAGGCTTGAGCGCGGGATCATAGACATGACCCGATGGTCACTGGTTGAGCCCAAAGGTCGGTGGATTAAAGCCCAAGTCGCTGTTCTGAGCAAGGGGGCCTCTGGCTTGGCTGGAGTCCCCACCCTGGCCTGTCCTTGCATCCCTGGGGCTGGTCCCTTGTGTCCCCTCTTGGGGATACCCAACCGTGAGCGCCCACGCATGTGCAAAAATGCGCTCCGGAAGGCCAAGCAATCAGCCTCAGCGTCGTCTCCCGCACAGGCACATAGGGGCTGGGTGTGCGGGGTGGCGGGAACAGAGACGTGGACGGGAGCCTGCAGGGCGGTGGAGGCACCACCGCAGGTGAGGGGGGCGGGGAGGAGGGTTGTACTGTGAGCAGCTCTGACCCAACAGGGCGAGGGGCGGTTCCGACAGCCGGTGGGAGGGGTCACGAGGCCGTGTCTTCCCTCAGGCACCGGCCATTTTCAGGGACATCCACACCTACTTCTCTCAGGAGGGGTGGCCGCCATGGGTGACTGGGAGAAGGCGTGCTGCCCCAAAGTGGAGAGAAATCAGGATGCGCTGCTGCGTAAAGGTGACAGGGCAGGGATGGGGGTGCGGGAACCGGGTGGGAACCATGGGGCATCACAGGGGGCAGCGAGTGTCGGGGCTACTTTTTCAGGAGCTTTGTTTTTGGGACCACAATTTTGTTTCTCCCCAGGCCTCAGAGCCCCTAGGCCCGCTTTCATGGTTCACCACCAGCAGGCCACCAGACCCCTGGCGGAGGACACTGAGCACTCACATGAAGAATGGACTCAGAGCCCTGGCTGGTTGGTTCAACGGTAGAGCATCGGCCTAGCGTGCAGAGGACCCTATTTCGATTCCTGGCCAGGGCACACAGGAGAAGTGCCTATTTGCTTCTCCACCCCTCCGCCGCGCTTTCCTCTCTGTCTCTCTCTTCCCCTCCTGCAGCCAAGGCTCCATTGGAGCAAAGATGGCCCAGGCATTGAAGATGGCTCTGTGGCCTCTGCCTCAGGCGCTAGAGTGGCTCTGGTCGCAACATGGCGATGCCCAGGATGGGCAGAGCATCGCCCCCTGGTGGGCAGAGTGTCACCCCATGGTGGGCGTGCTGAGTGGATCCCGGTCGGGCGCATGCGGGAGTCTGTCTGACTGTCTCTCCCTGTTTCCAGCTTCAGAAAAATGAAAAAAATAAAAAAAATAAAATAAAATAAAAGAATGGACTTAGAGGCAGCGAGGTGAGGGGTCGCAGGCAAGCGCTGCCCATTTGAAACTCACCCGTGGTCAGGTCCCCAGCCTCTCAACAGCTAACCGGGGACAGAGCTTGCATTTAGCAAACAAGTGAGATGCAAACAGTGCAATGTGCAGTAAAAGGCAATTTGATACACTGCTTCCATGTGTAAATAATTACACATATTTATAGATGTGTTAATGAGCAGGAACAGTATAGAAATATAAAACCACGTAAGAAATAACTCATTCAAAGCATTTGTCATCACAAACGGCGGAGGACGGTCTGGCGGGTGAGCAGTGCTCCAGGTCAGCCCTGTCTGGCAGCCCTGGCCTTATTGCAGACAGGAAAGGATTAATTGTGATTAAGGAAGCTGGGGTTGTGGGCCAGGGTAGGGACAATTGTATCAGACCCTGTGTCAGCCATATCTTCAGGGTGTCTGGTTTCATGAGGGTGTGGTCAGTAAGGTCCTTCTGCTTTCATGGGTCTAGCACTGAAACACAGCTGAAATCCAGATGTTGTCTGTAACTTGACCCAAATGGTTTCTGTGGTCCACAGACCTGAGGCTCTATTCCCAAGACTGTTTGGTGCTGATCAGACTCTGATGATTAAGGAAGGGCAAGAACAGTTAAATGTGTAAAGGTGAAAGGATAAGAAGGAAAGGAGGCAAGGTGGTCACTGTACCATTAGACTGGACAAGGCCACTCTGAAACAAGAAGACAGAAAGGAGCCCTGGCCAAGTTGCATAATTCATTAGAGAGTCGTACCTATATACCTAAGTTGTGTGTTTGATGTCCAGTCAGGGCCCATATAAGAATCCATCATTAAGCCTGACAAGGAGGTAGCACAGAGGATAGAGCATCAACCTGGGATGATGAGGACTCAGGTTCCAAACCCCAGGGTTGCAGGCATGAAGGGGTTCATGGGCTTGAGTGCGGAGACACTGGCTTGAGTGTGAAATCATAGACATGACCCCATAGACACTGGCTTGAAGCACAAGGTTGCTGGCATGAGCCCAAGGTTGCTGGTTTGAGCAAGAGGTCACTGACTAAGCTAGATTCCCCTGGTCAAGGCACCTATGTGAAAGAAATCAATGAACAACCAAGGTGCTGCTGCTGTAAGTTGATGCTTCTCATCCCTCTCCCTTCCTGTCTGCCTCTCTAGCTAAAAAAAAAAAAGAATGAATAAAGAAAAAATAATCAACCACTAAATGCATAAATGAGTGGAACAGCAAATCAATGTTTCTCTCTCACTCTCTTCCCTCCTATCTCTCTAAAATCAATAAAAAATTTAATTTTTGGATTCTTTTATGGGCTCTTGCTTAAAGGCTTTAATCACTGTAATGTTTTAGAATATTTGGGTATCTTGTTAGTTTTGGCAGGTAATAATTTGATGGAAGAAGTTTGTGTGTTTTCTGACAAAATAGGGACTAAACTCCAGACTCCACCAAAATCACTCTTCTCCAACTTGAAACTCAAGAGAAAGGAAACTGAAGTAAAGATGTATAGCTTATGACAAAGAAATAGCTACGTGTACCAAGAGATCAGCGAGCCCCAGGAAAATGACTACCTCTGTAAGTGACCTTCACAAAGCATGCTAACTCTTCATACAATAATGTCATCTAATCATTTGGCCCTTACAGCATTCACTTCCCCTATGGACCCACGTTACAGAAGTGAGGCTTAATGATGTGAGTGCCTGGGCTCTCTCTGAAGCTCTATATGTCCAGGAACATGCACTACACCTTCCCTAATCCCTGTTGCTCTCACCCCCAGATTGTGAGAATTGTCAGAACTTCTTCATTGACAGTTGTGATGTGCATGGGCCCCCTACATTTGTAAAAGACAGTGCAGTGGATAAGGGGCATCCAAAGCACGCAGTCCTCACTCTGCCCCCTGGGTTGAGAATCAGACCATCAGGCATCCCTGAAGCTGGTCTTGGAGTGTGGAACGAGGCATCTGCTCTGCCAGTGGGTCTGCACTTTGGCCCTTATGAGGGCCAGATCACAGAAGATGAAGAGGCAGGCAAAAATGAATACTCCTGGCAGGTGAGAAGTATTTACCTCTTCCCCTGTCTTGTGGATTCCCACATCCCTCCCATGGCTTGGTGGGACCTGCCATTCTACATACTAGGACATGGATGGAGACAATATGGTTAGCTCTGGGTATGGAGTGGACATTGCAGACAATGGAGCTCCTGTTGAGGATCACAGGTTAAGTGGGAGCACAGTGGTACAGACACAAAGGAATGCCTCCTCCCAGCCTTGAGTTGACAGGTCAACGCAGATGTGATGAGTAAGAAAAATATCATGTGGTCACTAGTGGCAATGCATGCAAGCTGAAAGAGCTTTGTTGACAGTAGAGTAAAATAATTTTATTAACTCATCATCTGAAAAAAGCCTTTATTTTTTTTCCTGATATGCAGATCACCAAAGGGAGAGACTGCAATGAGTATGTGGATGGGAAGGATGAATCCTGGGCCAACTGGATGAGGTAAGGCCAACAAGTTTCTGGGAGTCACGAAGAACACTCATCCCTCTCAGGCCCATACATCTTTCCTTCTCATCATGCCTCCCTCAGTGGTCTCCCTCAATCCTCTGTTCCTCTTTTTTCTCCATTCAGTGCTCTTTCAAAGCAAGAGGTTTATAGAGGAAAAAAGAAGATAAAAATATAGGATATGTCCTCAAAATATAAATGTCTATGCTAGACAAAATTTAGGCACTGAAAAAAATTTTGAGGGCCTGGATTACACATTAATTGATCTAATAAACATTATTTAAGCAAGCCCTAACTATAGTATATATTCCATGTTAGAGGAAGGTATTCATTACTTAAACAGATCATATAACCCATCTTCTTATGAAGAACTAATTGCAGACATGGTGAAACAATACATTTTAGAAATGTTTAACTATAATTTTCCTATTTTTTGAGAAGTGCAGAGTGCCAGGATACCTAATCCAAGTATAGCCTACACCTGTGAGGGCAGCAAATTATCCCAGCCTCAATTCTAACTGGAGCTGAGTTCTCAACCCCACAGAGCAATGATCATTGGCCACTTCCCTGAGGGGCTCTTTTATCAGAGGCTACAGAATGTGAATAAGCTATTATTGTTCTTTATGAATTTGCTAAGACAAAGAGACCTCCAAGTCCTGGTCAGTTGGCTCAGCAGTAGAGCACTGTCCCGGCCATGGAAGTCCAGGGTTTAATTCCCACCCAGGGCACAGAAAAACACTCATATGCTTCTCTGCCCTTCCCCTTCTTCTTTATCTCTATCTCTCTCTTTTATTCCCACAGCCAAGGCTCCACTGGAGCAAAGTTGGCCCCGGCACTGAGGACAGCTCCATGGCCTCTGCCTTAGGTGCTAGAATGGAGCAACACCCCAGATGGGCTGAGCATCGCCCCTTGGTGGGCATGCCAGATGGATCCCGGTCAGAAACCTGTGGAAATCTGTCTGCCTCCCTGCTTCTCACTTCAGTGGGCAGGGGGAGACCTCCAGATTTTTATGGGAACATGGGTGAGGCATCAAATGCTACCTAAATAAAATATGAGAATAGAGAAATGCCTCTCAAGAAAAGATGTACTTCGCATGACCAGGCAGTAGCACAGAGGATAGAGCATCAGACTGGGATGCCAAGGACCCAGGTTTGAGACCCCGAGGTAGCCAGTTTGAGTGCAGGCTCATCTGGCTTGAGCAAAAAGCTCACCATCTTGGACCCAAGGCCACTGGCTCGAGCAAGGAACTACTCAGTATGCTGAAGGCCTGCAGTCAAGGCACATATGAGAATGCAATCAATGAACAACTAAGGTGTCGCAATAAAAAACTGATGATTGATGCTTCTCATCTTTCTCCATTCCTGTCTGTTCCTATATATCCCTCTCTCTGACTCTCTCTCTCTCTCCCTCTCTCTCTGTCCCTGTAAAAAAAATTTAAAAGAAGAAAAAAATGGACTTGGGCTGAGTATTGAATGATGTGAACTAATCTAGACAGAGTCCAACATCAAGTAGCAAGGTCTGTGATATAAAACAGAACCTGAGTTAGTTTGAAAAAGCTAGAGGTCAGCAGGTTTTATGGCTAATCAGGGTGGAGGTTACATCTGGAATTGGCTTTGGAAAATGGTATTAGGCAGGATGAGCACCATAAGCAGGACCTGGAGATAGGAAGTAGTATGACATTGTGACAGGCACAGACATTAAACAGAAGATTCTCCGGGAGCACTGTGGGAGTGGGTGACATCAGAGCCCGAGTGTCAGGTGCAGAGCTGGACATGGATCTGAGAGATAATAGGAACTCATTGCCTGTGGGTTTCTTTTCTTTCACCTGCCTCAATCCCAGGTATGTGAACTGTGCCCAGGATGATGAAGAGCAGAACCTGGTGGCCTTTCAGTATCGCAGGCAGATTTTCTACCGAACCTGCCGGGTCATCAGGCCAGACTGTGAGCTGTTAGTCTGGTATGGTGATGAGTTTGGCCAGAAGCTGGGCATCAAGGACTGCAGCAAGTGGAAGAGAGAACTCGCACCAGCTAGAGGTGGGCACAACATTCTTCAAAATGAAAATAGAGAACTCACCTTAGATATTTTCATGGTACACTGTAAAGTCAGTAAGATTTTGAATCAGATGCTTCAGAAATTAAGGATTCATTTCATATGCCTTTGATTCTTAGAAAAAATATTTTATATTTTTTATTTAATTTTTTTAAGTGAGAGGAGTGGAAATAGACAGATTCCTTCATGTGCCCAACCAGGACCCACCCAGCAACCTTAGTCTGAGGTCCATGCTCAGACTAGCTGAGCTATCCTCAACACCTAAGGTCAACACTTGAACGAACTGAGCTATCAAGCTGATGATCGAACCAATTGAGCCACTGGCTGTGGGAGGGGAAAAGAGAGAGCAGAGGGAGAGGGAGGGAAAGATAAGCAGATCATCACTTTTCATGTGTGTCCTGACCAGGGATCAAGCCTTGGACATCCACATACCAGGCCAACACTCTATTCCCTGGGAAAACTGGCCAGGGCCTGTTTTTTAAGAGCCACTGTGGTCTAGCATACAGGGTAAGAGCAGAGGTCGGAGAGATGTGCAGCAGCCTGGAAATGCAGTGGTGTGATCCACGCTGAGACACATGGGACCTTCCTGAGTGAGGTGGGATGGTGGTTCTGTTCTAGACTACAGGGTGGCTTATTCTCTAAGATTTGCTTTGTTAATTTTTGGAAAATACACTTCAGTGGCAAATCCTCTCAGAGATTACTTCATCTCCAAGTGAGAGAAGATTATGGATTAGCTGAAAAGGGATAGGAGTCAAGTATATAAGAAGTATGGTTCGGAGATCTGGCTGGTTAACTCAGTCACTTAGAGCACCTACCTGTAATACCAAGGTTGAGCCTGGATCAGGGAACATACAAGAAATGACCAGTGACTGCATGCCTAGGTAGAAAAATGAATAAATGCCCCCCCTCTCTCTTTCTTCTTCTTCTTCTTCTTTTTTCTTCTTCTTCTTCTTCTCCTTCTTTTCTCTCCTCCTCCTCTTCCTATTTTTCCTCTCCATACTCCTCCTCCTCTCTTTGCCTCTCTAAAAATCAATCAATTTTTTAAAAGTATGATTCAGGAAATATTTTGAAATAGGTCTTTACATTGTATATGAAATGGGCTGACACTGAATAAAATCAAGTATGAATATTTGATGTGAGGTTTGAGGAAGGACATATTTTCAGTTTATCATCTGTGGAAAACTATGAGGAAAGCAATTTCTAGTTGGGGCCAGTGGTCTTTCTAAATAACTGTTTTTAAAGCTACATGTATATAGGATAGGTCAGCATTGTTCCACCCATACAAGGGGTGAAACAGCCTCTGATGCTACTTGAAAGTTCCTCATCTGGTAATGCATACAAAGGACCCTTGATATGGGTTTTCTGGATTTCTAAAGAAGATACAGTACATAAAAATGAAAAGAGAAAACAGACTGTAAAGAAACACTTTGTGAGAGACAGAGATTACACTGTCAACCCCATAAGAATGACTGATGAGACAGGTCTTAATAGCAGACAAAACATATGACTCAGGCAGCCTTGTCAACATCTGTCCTGACCAAAATTTTCTCTTTCAGCAGAACCACAGCCAAAGATACACCCATGTCCCTCCTGCTCTTTGGCATTCTCCAGTCAGAAATTCCTCAGTCAACATGTGGGATGCAATCACCCCTCTCAAATTCTCCCAGGAACATCTGCAAGAAAACACTTCCAATCAGAGGATCCCTGCCCAGAGGATCCAAATCAGCAGCAGCACCATACTGATACACACAGCTGGGATGACAAAGCTGAAGGTCAAAAGGACAAAGGAAAGTCCAAACATTTGCTTAAAAGGACCAGTCCAAGGAGGATTTCAAGGGCCTTTCTTAAAACTCCCAAAGGACACTTGGGAAGCTCTAGTGAGCAAGAGAGAATGCTGCAGGAAGCACCCAGCAGAGGCCAGAAAGTGAATTCAGTGGACACAGAAAAACTGTCTATGATAGTAGGAATTTCGAGAATTGTACCTGTCAAGTATAGAGAGTGTGAGCAAGGCTTTGATGATGGGTCACATCTCCTCAGACAGCAGAGGACACACTCAGGGGAGAAACCCTATGTTTGCAGGGAGTGTGAGAGAGGCTTTTCACTGAAGTCAACTCTCCTCACACACCAGAGGACACACTCAGGGGAGAAGCCCTATGTTTGCAGGTAGTGTGAGCAAGGCTTTTCACTGAAGTCAAATCTCCTCAGACACCAAAAAACACACTGAGGGGAGAAGCCCTATGTTTGCAAGGAGTGTGAGAGAGGCTTCACACTGAAGTCATATCTCCTAAGACACCAGAGGACACACTCAGGGGAAAGGCCCTACGTTTGCAGGGAGTGTGATCAAGGCTTTTCATTGAAGTCAACTCACACACCAGACAACACACTCAGGGGGAAGCCCTATGTTTGCAGGGAGTGTGAGTGAGGCTTTACACAGAACTAAACTCTCCTCACACACCAGAGGACACACTCAGGGGAGAAGCCATATGTTTGCAGGGAGTGTAAGCGAGGCTTTACACGAAAGTCATATCTCCTAATACACCAGAGGACACACTCAGGGGAGAAGCCCTATGTTTGCAGGGAGTGTGAGCAAGGCTTTAGACAGAAGTCAACTCTCACCTGACCAGGCAGTGGTGCAGTGGATAGAGTGTTGGACTGGGATGAGGGCTCATCTGGCTTGAGGGAAAAGCTCACAAGCATGGACCGAATGTCACTGGCTCGAGTAAGGGGTTACTTGGTCTGCTGAAGGCCTGCGTTCAAGGCACCTATGAGAAAGCAATCAATGAACAACTAAGGTGTCACAACAGAAAACTGATGATTGATGCTTTTCATCTCTCTGTGTTCCTGCCTCTGTCTATCCCTCTATCTGACTCTCTATCCCTGTAAAAAAGAAAAGAGAAGTCAACTCTCCTCAGACACCAAAGGACACTCTCTGGGGAGAAGCTCTATGTTTTCAGGGAGTGTGAGTGAAGCTTTTCATTGCCCAACTCTCCTCACAGACCAGAGAACACACTCATGGGAGAAGCCCTATGTTTGCAGGGAGTGTGAACGAGGCTTTACATAGAAGTCAACTCTCCTCACACACCAGTGACACACTCATGGGAGAAGCTCTATATTTGCAGGGAGTGTGATCAAGGCTTTTCATTGAGGTCAACTCACACACCAGACAACACATTCAGGGGAGAAGCCCTATGTTTGCAGGGAGTGTGAGTGAGGCTTTACACGGAAGTTAGTTCTCCATGGACACCAGATGACAAGGGAGAAGCCCTCAGTTTGCAAGGAGGGTGAGTGAGTCATTAGCATTAAGTTGCATATTTACAGCTACAGCTGTGACACAGGTCATACCCCAGCTCTGAGGGGACTTCAGAACAAGTCTACTGACCCCTTACCCTCCCAAGACTAATTAGTACAGAAGTAACTGGTTAAACAAGTTTTTCACTTTTATGACAATACACAGTTCTTTTAGTGCTATGGAAATGTCAACACCAATCTCCATGGTCTCTTGTCCTCCTGTTCTAGTAAATCTTATCTCCATAAAACTATGAAGCCCACATACCTCATTCCCCCTGTCATTGAAACCAGAGAGCTCCAGGAGGGCCACAGAGAACTCACACTGTCAAGCAAAAATTCTCAACCCCTGGAAAGAGGAAAGGCTGGAGTCAATCTACTTAGGTTACTGCCCAGGAATAGGGATTTGAGACAGACTCACCAGGGAAAGGAATTTCTTTGACTCCCAGGAAGTGTAGCCTTCTCTCCTAGTAGGCTCGCCACCCTCCTTCCTTGGCTTCTCTTGGCTCCTGTCCCAGTTTTGTCTGACCTTTGTAGTCTCAGTGGTGAAAACCAGGGAGAAATATGTGCATGTCCCTGTGCCTGGCTCAGTCTGGGCACCTGGTCTTTCTTACTCTCTCCTCATTGTTCCTTCAGGGTGAGCATCATGTTGTACACCACATGGACTCCAGATAATTCCATAGTGGGTTTGAATCTCAGCTCTGCCCTCACCAGCTGTGAAACCTAAGGCAAGATTCTCAACTTCTCTGTGCCTGTTTTTTAATCTATAAAATGGGAATGGTGCCTGACCAGGCAGTGGTGCAGTGCATAGAGCATTGGACTGGGATGCACAGGAACCATGTTCAAAACCCCAAGGTCACTGGCTTGAGCATAGGTTCACCAGCTTGAGTGTGGGGTTGCAGGCTTGAGCATGGAATCATAGAAATAACCCCATGGCCACTGGCTTGAAGCTCAAGGTTGCTGGCTTGAGTAAGGGGTCACTCACGCAGCTAGAGCCTCCTGGTCAAGACACATATGAGAGAGCAATCAATAAACAACTAAGGTGCCCCCACAATGATGTAATGCTTCTCATCTTTCTTTCTGTCTGTCACTATCTGTCCTTCGCTCAGTCTCTCACACACAAAAAAAATGCTTTCCTGTCTTCACACTATAAAATTAATAAAATAAAAAGACTGGAATCGCCTGATCAAGGCATATATGGAAGTTGATGCTTTCTGCTCCTCCATCTCTCTCTCTCTCTCTCTCTCTCTCTCTCTCTCTCCATTCTCTAAAATTAAATTTAAATAAATAATTGAAATAGAAATTGCTACACTGTCAGTCTGCAGGATTGGAGATCTTCATTCTAAATGATTGGAGTCATTTTGGCTCAGATTGGAGTCATTTGGCTCAGTCATTTGGCTCAGTCAGTTTGGTTCTTAAACTCTTTAAGAACTCCCAGTTTTCATGTTTCTTATTTTGACAGGACCAAGTACCTAATCTTATAAAAATAAGCTCTGCCTGATATATCATTAAGAAATGGCAAATTCAGACTACTATAGTATGGCACTCACATCTGTTAGAACTGCTAAACTCCAAATATGACAGCACCAGGGTTCTCATGCATTCATTAATTTTTAGATGTCCCCTGACTGAGGATTGAGCCTACCACCTTTTATCAGAATGACGCTCTACCTATCTAAGTTACCAGCCAGGGCATAATCATGTGTTTCATCTAACTCTCACTTAGGGATAGAGAATACCTATTTCAGAACCAATAGATTACCACAAAAAAAGAAAATCCATAACAAGATTTTAAAAAACTTACTTAACATAAGCAGGTAAGTGGATCAACTGAGGAAGGAGGGGCAGGCCCCCTCTTCCTTGGGAAGGAAAAAAAAAGAAAAATGCAAAGGGAGCCTGCAGGGATAACTGAGTCAGCCAGTTCTAGATTAACTACTTCCTATAGTTCTCTGAAAGGGTGCCTGGGGCCACTTGCTTCACAGATCAAAGAAGGTAGAACTTATCTGAAAACCCCTTCACTTTTCTCAAAAGCTGTTAAAAAACAATGTTTACATACCTTAATTAAAAATACAACACTTATCCTCTAATTCCACCTAAATTCACCCTCCCATCCTGGAGTCATGGGAGTAATATATACTAGACAAAGGAATCAGAAGCCCCTTGCATGAAAACCCTATATTCTATAAAAGGTATATAAGATGTAAGAAATCTAACTTTGGGGAACACGTGTTTGGTTGCCTCTTGGGTCACACTGCTCCACCAGCTAAATAAATTCTATTTCCTTCATCAAGTTGTCTGGGCATTATTGTCCTTTGATTCCTGCAATATAACCACTGACAGATAATGCACTGTACCCACCCCTGTTCCTCCTGACCACCACCAAAGTGTTGTTCTCAAGGTGCACATGACA
Source organism: Saccopteryx bilineata (assembly GCF_036850765.1). Classification (NCBI taxonomy): domain Eukaryota; kingdom Metazoa; phylum Chordata; class Mammalia; order Chiroptera; family Emballonuridae; genus Saccopteryx; species Saccopteryx bilineata. Next base: position 803,337 of record NW_027095440.1, read on the forward strand.
TAACAGCAGAGACTCACATTGAGGACACATTTAAAAGGGACCATATTGCAACATAAAGCAAATGACAACAAACTTCAGAGATTTGAAATTATATAACCCGTTTCCTCCTCTCATGACAGTTGACCTTGAAATTATTAGTAACAGATAAACCAGGAAGTCCTTATACTTACACTTATAAAATATTATTTTATTTTTTTTAAATATGGTTAACATCTATTTTTATTTTCCCTCTCTTTTTATTTATTTATTTATTATTTTTTACAGAGACAGCGAGAGTCAGTGAGAGGGATAGATAGGGACAGACAGACAGGAATGGAGAGAGATGAGAAGCATCAATCATCAGTTTTTTGTTGTGACACCTTAGTTGTTCATTGATTGCTCTCTCATATGTGCCTTGACCATGGGCCTTCAGCAGACTGAGTAACACCCTGCTTGAACCAACGACCTTGGGTCCAAGCTGGTGAGCTTTTGCTCAAACCAGATGAGCCTGTGCTCAAGCTGGAGACCTCGGGGTCTTGAACCTGGGTCCTCTGCATCCCAGTCTGATGCTCTATCCACTGTGCCACCACCTAGTCAGGATAAAAAACTATTTTAAATAACCTATAACATACACTGCAATTAGAATTCTAAAATAATTTCATCAACTGAAAGATAATAATTTAAAATAACCTATGGTGTCCTGACCAGATGGCTCAGTGCATGGTTATGGGTTTTGTCATAGGTCTCAGCACCTATGAGAAGTGACCAAATTGTACACAACTAAATAGAACAACTAATTGAAAAAATGATTTCACTGACCAGGTGGTGGTGCAGTAGACAGAGCATCAGACTGGGATGTGGAGGACCCAAGTTTGAGACCCCAAGGTCATCAGCTTGAGCGTAGGCTCATCTGGTTTGAGCAAAGGTCACCAGCTTGGACCCAAGGTCACTGGCTCGAGCAAGGGGTTACTCAGTTTGCTGAAGGCCCACGGTCAAGGCACATGTGAGAAAGAAATCAATGAACAACTAACATATCACAACAAAAAATGTGATTGATGCTTCTCATCTCTCTCCATTCCTGTCTGTCTGTCCCTATCCATCCCTCTCTCTGACTCTCTTTCTGTCTCTGTAAAAAAAAATAATTTCATGCTTCTCTATCTTTTTCTCTTTCTCAAATTCATGTAAAAATGTAAAAATCTAATGGAAAAAGCTGTGATAGACCTACAACATGCCTAGTGCATTTTTCTCAACAAAAAAGTAGAAAACACAGGAAACAAAAACAAAGTAAAATACCCAGATATCACTTCGGACCATGTTTCTATTTTTCACCTAGAAAAGACTTTTTTTTACCATCAACACAAGAATTCTGCACCTCACACTGTTTCCCACCCATTTCTGTCTGCAATGGTGCTTATCCTACACTGGAACCACTTCCCTCTCACTTCCCCAAGACACATGACCAACACTGCGTTGGAGAAACTTTTCCAAAACTTGAACTAGAAGGCTGAGGGAATGATGGTTATCTCAGAACACAATGGACTACTCTAATGTGCCATCAAGCCTATGAATATTGGAGCCTTCTATCAGATTTGACTAAATGGAACCTTGAGACTTCTCCCTGGAGCAAGTATTCCAAGTTGTATAGAATAAAATCTCCCATTCACTTTGCTCTCTTTCCCCATCCAACATCATTACTGAACAGACACCAGAGTCCTTAGACAAAATCAGGATCCCATAGACCCTAGATGACTTAAACTGAGCAACGGACCAACCCCCAAACCAAAAAGGGGACTTGGCACCAAACACCAAACACTAGTCTACAGACACAACCAAGACTAGGAAACACCAATGCCAGAAACTGACACAGCACCTTGGACACCAGAGTCCATACATCATGCCCTAGAACTGGAGCTGCTCGAGGGACCCACACTGGAACTCGGATACAAGGCTACATGCAAAGGGACTCCAAGCACACAGCAGAATACAGATTATACAACAAACCCTGGAGACACTCCTGATATGTAACCTAGACCCCATAACTGAACTTCAGAAATAGAGCCAAATGAGAGACTTCACTTGCTGCATGACAGATGCAGGAGCTGAACCTGATACTCACTAAGCAAACAGAGCCAGGACTCCATAAAGGACATTTCATGACTCCGTAAGTCCAAGCAGTGAGCTTGAAAATATATTTCACTATCAATGTAAATGTAGAAGAGAGAAACATCACTAGCAGCCTTACCACATTCTACCAAACCCTACTAAAATTAACCAACTAACTGACAGAGGGAACAGAAATAATGCTTACCCTTAGAAAACATATGTCCATGATCTCAGCTGCAGGACTCTCCAGGATTTAATGCCCAGCTATTTATGTAACATGCCTGGCTATTGACACTGTGTGGAATAAAATGAAAAAATGTCCTTATACTTTGAAAGTTCTAGCAGGTGGGCCAATAATCAAGTGAAATAATAAGATAAACAAGGAATATTCAATGTATAATAAAGACTTAAGGGGAACTGATATAAGACAATGAGGTTATACTGGGTATATAGATCACTTCAAAAAACTGAATAACAGAATCTAACATATTTGAAAAAAAATATTGATTGATTTTAGAGAAAAGACAGAAGAGATAGAAAGGGGGAAGGAGCATGAAGCATCACCTCAGAGGAGTTGCCTCTAACCTGTGCCCTGACCCAGCAAGCCTCGAGTTTCAAGCCAGCAACCTCAGCATTCCAAATCAATGCTCTATCCACTGCACCACCACAGGTCAGGCCAGAATCTTATATTCACAAAGGTGACATGGATAACATGCAGCTAATTTGAGAACAAGTGACACATCTGACAGATTATTTTTGTTGGGAAACCCCAAAACATATTGGACACAAGAAATAAGGTAAGGGGTCAACAAGCTGCTCCTTTCAGTCTTCATGTCACACACTAAGGTGCTTGTACTTAAGTTCTCTTCTGAAACTGGCATGTGCACAAGGTGACAGAGAAGCACACTTCAAACATATTTAAGAGACCACAAAGCAACAGAAAGCAACCTTCAACGAGTTCATGGTTTCAAAGAATATAAAGTGTGTGTCTTGCTGTCATGGCCATGAACCTAAAAAATTTTAATAAGAAGGACCTATGAGTTCCTTATGGTTTAAGGTATAAATGATATTTTCTAAATAACCTCCCAAATGCATCACAATTGGAAATATAAAATAACTTCAATTGAATGATAATTAAAATACTACATTTTAAAAAACCCTATGGGGCACTGGCCATGTAGCTATGTGCAGATACCATTTTCCCAAGTGCCAAGGTAACAGGTGTGAGCCCCATTGTTGGCACCTAAAAGGAGCAACCAATAAGCACATAACTAAATGGAACAACTAAGTGGAGCAATGAGTAAGTGCTTCTCTCTCTATGTATCAAATTAATGGATAAATTTGGAAAACCAATGAAAAGTGGAGTGATGGATCCACAACATGGCCACTGTGTTTCTCTCAGCAGGAAGGCAGAATAAAATGACAAATAAAAGGCCCAGATCTCTGTTAGGACCATGTTTCTATTCTTCAGCTGGGAAGGATGATTTTTCTTGACCATAAATACTCTGGATTCTGAACCTCAGTGTTTCCAACCCATTTTTACTCCCATGGTGCCTCTCCTACAATGGAACCTTTTTCCTCTTGTTTCCCCTCTCACCTGGCCAGCAGTGCCTTGGGGAAACTCCTCCCAAAATTGAGCCAGAGGGCTGAGGGGCCAATGCACTTCTCAGGACACAATGGATTCCTCTAATGTGCCATCAAGCCTATGAATACTGGAGCCTTCTATCAGAAAAGACTAAGTGGAACCCTGAAGCTTCTTTCTGAAACACCTATTTCATTTTTTTGTTTGTTATTTTTTGTTTGTTTTTGTTTGTATGTTTGTGAAGTGAGAAGTGGAAAGGCAGAGAGACAGACTCCCACATGCCATCAACCGGGATTCATCCAGCAAGGCCACTAGGGAGCAATGTTCTGCTTATCTGGGGCATTGCTCCATTGCAACTGGAGCCATCCTCAACACCCAGGCCAATTTGCTCCATTGGAGCCTCTTCTGTTGGAGGGGAAGAGAGAGATAAAGAGAAAGAAAAGGGGAGAAGGGTGGAGAAGCAGATGGACGCTTCTCCTGTGTGCCCTGGCCAGGAATCAAACCCAGGACTTCCACATGCCAATGCTCTACCACATACTCTGTTTTATAGAATAGAATTTTTATTTTGCTTTGTTCTCTTTCCACATCAGTATCTACTTTCTTGCCAATGTGAACATAACAACCATTACTGAACAGAGACCTTAGACAGAATCAAGACCCCAAGGACTCTAGATGACTGAAGGTGAGCACTGGACCAACTCTCAAACCAAAATGAGGACTCAGTACTGAACTCCAAACACTGGTTTCCAGAGCCAACTAAGACTAGGAAACACCAATGCCAGAAACTTACATGGCACCTTGGACACCAGAGTCCATACGTCATGCCCTAGATAGAACTGGAGCTGCTTGTGGGACCCACACTGGAACTCGGATACAAGGCTACATGCAAAGGGACCTTACACCCCAGATGCACAACAGAATACAGATTCAACCACAGACCCTGGAGACAGACTCCTGATCTGTAACCAAGACCCCATAACCGAACTTCAGACATAAAGCCAAACACCTGACCCCACTTGCTGCATGACAGATGCAGGAGCTGAACCTGATACTCACAATGCAAACACAACCAGAACTCCATAGAGAAAATCTCATAGTTCCCTAAGTTCAAGCAGGAAGCTAAAATATATTTCACTACCAATGTAAATGTAGAAGAGAGAAACATAACTCACAGCACTACCACATTCTACCAAACCCCACAAACATAAACCAAGTAACTGACAGAGGGAACAGAAATAATGCTTACCCTTAGCTGACACATGTCCATGATCTCAGCTGCAGGACTCTCCAGGAGTTAGTGCCCCAGCCATTCATGTCACATGCCATGCATCGACACTATAAAGGATAAAATTTAAAGATTTTCCCATACTTTGAAAGTTCTAGCAGCTGGGCTAATAATCAAGTGAAATAATCAGATGGACAAGAGATATTCAACATATAATACATGCTCTGGGGAAATTCATATCCCCAAAAATACAAGACAATGAGGTTATATTGCATATATAGTTCATCTCAAAAACCTGAATAACATTATATTAGATTGGGGAAAAATTTATAGATTGATTATAGAAAAAAGAGAGAAGAGACAGAGAGCAAGAGAAAAAGTAGAAAGCATCTCCTCAGAGTAGTTGCCTCTCATGTGTCCCATTACCTGGCAACCCTAGAGTTTTAAACCAGCAACAGAGTTCCAAGTTGATACTCTATTCACTGTGCCACCACAGGTCAGGCTAGAATCTTTGATTTTTAAAGGTGACATAGACAGGCCCTGGCTGATTGGCTCAACAGTACAGCATTGGCTGGGTGTGTGGAAGTCACGAGTTCGATTCCCAGTCTGAACACACAGGAGAAGTGCCCATCTGCTTCTCCACTGCTCCCCCTCTCCTTCCTTTCTGTCACTCTCTTCCCCTCCTGCAGCCAAGGCTCCATTGGAGCAGAGAATGGCTCCATGGCCTCCACCTCTGGTGCTAGAATGGCTCCAACTGCAGCAGAGCAACACCCCAGAGAAGCCAGGCATCGCTCCTTGTTGGTCATGCCGGGTGGATCCTGGTAGGGAGCATGCAGGAGTCTGTCTCCTACTGCTTCTCACTTCAGAAAAAACAAAAAATAAAAAACATGCATCTAATTTGAGAACATGTGATACACCTGACAGAATACTTTTTGTTGGGAAACCCCAAAACCTGCTAAACACAAGAAATAAGATAAGGTGTCAACAAGCTGTTTCTTGGAGTATTCATGTTAACACTAAGGTGATTGTACTTAAGTTCTCTTCTGAAACTACCATGGGCACAGAGTGACAACAGAGAAGTACACTTCAAACATATTGAAGAGGGACCACGAAGCAACAGAAAGCAACTTCCGACCAGCTTCCAGGTTTGAAAGAATATAAAATGTGTGTTTGGTTCCCAGGGCCATTACCTAAAATATAGATTGAGAAAGAAACAGAAGGACAGACAGGCAGAAAGGGAGAGAGATAAGAAGCATCAATTCTTCATTGCAGCTCCTTAATTGTTCATTGATCACTTTCTCATATGTGCCTTGACTGGGGGCTACCTTGCTCAAGCCAGTTACCTTGGGCTTCAATCTAGTGACTTTTAGGCTCAAGCCGGGTGAGCCTGCACTCAAGCTGTGGACCTCAAGATTTAGAACTTGGGTCCTCTGCATTTCAGTATGGTGCTCTATCCACTGTGCCACTGCCTGGTCAGGCTAAAAAATATTAATCAAAGGGACACATGAGCTCCTTATGCTTTAAGGCATAAATGATATTTTCTAAATAACCCCCCAAACACATCACAATTGAAAATATAAAATAACTTCAAATGAATGATGATTAAAATGCTACATTAAAAAAAGGCTATGGGGCACTGGCCATGTAGCTCAGTGCATATGGCATTGTACCAAACACCAACATGACAGGTGTGAGCCCCATTGTTGGCAACTAAAAAAAACAACCAATTGTTGTGAAGTAGCATACCTTTCTTTTGCGGATTTACATAGAGACAGCAAGGCAGGATACAGAAGGATTTTTAGGAGGAGATTTATTACTAAGCTGGCTGCATATGACTTACACGGGGTATAGCTAACCCAAATTGTGTGTGAGAAAAATAGCCCTGAAGCTAGTTATATAGACTTGATTGCATATAGGTTGGGGGAAAAGGAGAGGGAGCATAACACAATAAGCTTACATTTGTCTATATAGGATCTATAAAAACATTCCTATGTATTAAAACTTACAAAGTAACACAACAGTGATGTCATTTTACATATCAAACACATTCATAAATCTTTTAGTGTCTACTAAAGGGCTAGAAAAGCACTAATATTTTATAAATATTATTGGGGCTATAATCGTGCATGCACAATAATTTTAATTTTAGAAGCATAACTTTCCAGAAAATTTTGTCAAGTGGAAAAAATATAGATACCTTTTGATTTGCAATGGTAGTGTAGTAAATGTGTTATATACATTTAAATAAATATGAATTTTAGTATACTTTTACTCTATGTCACATTAAATATATTTTAATACATATTTTAATATAGTTTTTAATTGATCTTATTTTTATTCCTTATAGCCCATAATAAAATGAGTGGTGCAAGCAAGAAAAAAACTCATCAATATTCAGAGGAATATTTAAAATTTGGTTTCATACCCGCTGTTCACGATGAGCGGATTCCTTTGTCTTTTATGCCAGCAATGCTTGACCAATAAATCAATGAAATGAGGTCGTCTTGAGGTGCATTTGAAGATGAAACATAGTGCTCATATTAATTCAGATTTGAGTTACTTTAAAGAAAAATTTTGAAATAAGAACATTAAAGTCTCTATTTACTGCTCATACTACAACTAATAATCGTGTTCTTGAGGCTAGTTATCAAATTTCTTTATTCATCGCTAGAACTGGAGAAAATTACACTATAGGAGAGAATTTAATAAAACCATCAATATCAGCATTTCTTAAAATGGTTCTTGAAAAAGATGACAAAGATGTAAAAGCTATGCCACTCAGTGACAATACTGTTAGTAAAAGAATAAATGAAATGAGTGAGGATATTGAAAAACAACTTATTGAAAAGCTGAAAACAAGAAAATTCTCCTTGCAAATGAATGAATCAACTTTGAGAGAAAGTGAGGCAGTATTGACAACTTACATAAGATATATTGATAAAGGACATTTTGCTGAAGAAATGTTGTCCTGTAAAAGATTAGAAAGCACCACTACCTCCAAATATATATATATATATGGTAAGCTAAAAAACTACTTAGATGTCAATGATATACCAATGAAAAATATAACATCTTGTGCTGCAGATGGTGCTCCCAATATAATGGGCAAGAAAAATGGCTGCTTAAAATTGATGAAAGGTGCAAATCTAGAAATAATTCTTGTGCATTGTGTTATTCATAGGGAAAACTTGGTAGCTAAAAACATCTCGCCTGTTCTGAATGAAGTATTACATACAGTAATAAAGTGTGTTAATGCTATTAAAGCTAGTGCCAAATGTGAGCATCTTTTCAAGCTATTTTGTGAAGAACAAAATGAAGACCATGTGAGACTTTTACTTCATACTGAAGTAAGACAGCTATCTAAAGGAAACTCTTTGAAAAGATTTATGGAACTGTTTGATACTCTTAGTGATTTTTTAAGCGACAAACCTGAAATGAAGTATCTGTTAACAATAGATGGTAAAGCATTTGAGTTATTTATCCGATATCTTTAAAAAACTAAATATATTAAATAAGCAACTTCAAGGAACAAATAAAACTCTTGTTGATGCAAAAGCAAAGATATTTGGTTTTATTACCAATATTGAGTTATGTCAGAAACATATTAACAACAAAAACTTGAAACATTTTTATTGGCTCCAAAAATGTGAAGTAACTGATACTGCTTTACTTGTTATTGTCAATCATTTGAATATTCTATAGGCTGATTTAAAAGAAATATATTCTGATTTAAAACAAATTGATTTCCCAACATGGATGATGCAGCCAATGTTAGTGTATTTGTCTGATATATCAAATATGCAGTATCAAGAAGAACTCGCAGAATTGCAAAACGATGAGTCAGTTAAAGCTTTATTTAATATCAAAGGAGAGATGACATGGCTTTGTGAGGAAACAGAAATCAAATACCCAAATTCAATCAAATGTGCAAGAAAACTACTGCTACCATTTCCATCTTCATTTTTAGCTGAATGTGGATTTAGTGCTGTAAATGATTTACTAGTAAAAAAAAGAAATCGGCTGGATATAACACAATGTGGAGACTTGAGGCTAAAGCTAACCAAATTGAAACCTCATATAAAATCTCTGTGCAGCCAGCATTAAGTTCAAGGGTCACACTAAATTAAAATAATAAATTAATATAGAAAAATCTGTATTAAAATTATTTGGATTTTAAATTTCTGTTTTTCATTATATGTTTTGAAATTTTACTTATTGTGTTTTGTTAACAATTTCATAGTGATTTCTTCCTAGAACGTATCATTTATGTTTATTAAGTGAACAAATCAAATTTTTAATGTTAAAAATTATGTATGTTACATAGGGGGGACATAAACATTTTAGAAAGGTTAAGGTGGGGCATGGCACAAAAAAGGTTGGGAAACACTGAACTAGACAATGACTCCCATTGGCCTGAGAATGGGACATTAGATTACAATATCCTAAGAGATCTTGACAATTTCTGCCACCGGACGGGGAGGGCATGAGAAATTCCTTACATGCAGGTTTTCTTCTCCCTTCTCTCCTGTCCTTAATTTCTGTGCTTTCTGTTCTACATGGAGGCTATTTTTGGCCAATGAAACCTCACCTAAAACCTCTGCTCCTAATCTTTCCTTCTCCAGGAACTCCCAAATCTCTCCTCCTGCATGATCCGAAGGACACCCCTCTCTACTTCCTCAACAAATCTTTTTTGCTGGAGTCTCTGCCCTCTAGAAACCCCTTCCCTTCAATAAATTCTGTTTTCTCATTCACCAGTCTCTCTCTTTCTCCTCCACTAAAGCCAGGGGCCTCTCCCTTCTCCACTGTGTTCTTCATCACCTCCCCCCTCCTTAGAAGCTGTGGCTCTGGCTGTGGTGCCTGTCTCATCTCTGACCTCTCTTCCCTCCTTACAAACTGCAGTTCTGTCTGTCTCCTCTCTGACCCCTCCTCCTTCCTTACAAACTGTGACTGTGCCTCTTTCCTCCTCGCCCTTTCCCATCTCCTCAGAGATCTAAATCCTTTTGACTCCTCTGACCATGTGGTGCCACACCAATATACTTTAACCTCCTCCTCCTCCTGCAAATTCTGACCCTCCTTCTTTCCATCCACTGTTCATCACTCTGCCTTCTCTCTTTCTGCCCTCTATGCTGGCAACTTCCTGCCATCTCGAAAAACTTAAAAAAGCAGAATTGTATATTAAGCTATGTGAGTAAGAAATCCATCTTGTCTTTTTGTTTGTCAGAAAATATCTGTAGTATAATTTGAATTGAAACAAGTAAAGTGCACTCATTTAAATTCTTTAATTCATAACTTTTATGTAAAGTCTTTGTTTAATGTCTAACAGTGCTTGTTTCTAAGGCCTTAAACCAATAATTACCCACCTCTTAAATCAGGTTTACTCATCCCCATGGACTCTTTCTGCAATACCCCCATAATTCCTGTTTGAAAACCTTCAGGAGCTTATCACCTCGTACAAGACTGACGCCTAATCAATGAGGCAGTAATTCCCCTCCATCCAGTAGTCCCTAATCTCTACAGGTTACTGTCACACATTCCCTCAAACACCACTCATTTCATGGTCCTGGACCTCAAGAATGCCTTCTTTACCATTCCTCTACACCCTGACTCTTACTTTCTGTTTGCCTTGACCCAGACACTAATGCAACCCAGCAATGTACTTGGATTGTCTTACCCCAGGTGATCAGAAATAGCCCACACCTGTTTCGGCAGGCAATAGCTCAAGGTTTAAGCAACATGCAATCTAAAAACTAGTACTTTCTTACAATATGTAAATGACCTACTCCTCTGCAGTCCCTCCCTGTCTGCCTCAAGAAAACACACTACCACCCTTCTTAACTTCTTTACTATGAAGTGATATCATGTCTTCTCTGCTAAGACTCAATTTCATTCTCAGTCCTTAGTCTATCTAGGCATCGCCTTAACCCCCACCACCTGAAGTCTCACCCTAGATCAAACTCAGACCCTCGATCTAGGGCTGTCACTATCAAAGCAGCCACCTGGCCCATGCAGGTTCCCATTGGATTCAGGCAGGTGGTAAAGAAATGGTGGAGTCGAAGGATGGTGGGCCATCCTATTTATTAGTGTCTCACCAAGACAGGCAAACCACAAAAGAAGACAAGGGAAAAGCAGAAAACCAGCTTTTCCCATGAAGGGCAAGGGATCAGGGAAGCCCCTGCAATCGTGATAGCAGGAACTGAGTGAGCAATTTCTGGTCTGTCCCACTTTATAGTGTAGAAAACCAAAATCCCTTAATCCAATATACAAACAAGGAAGTCTCTGATACAAAGTCAATTATCCAAAGTATAACTGAATTCCTCATGAGAGTGCACCACCCAGATTATACAATCAGTCAAGGGTGTGGGGAAAAGCTTAGTCCTAAAACCAAACCTTAGGCTACAATGACCTGGCCTGCTTATAGCCTGTACCCCACACCCAATATAAGTCACAAGCGAGCAAACATATATATCATATTTACAAACTTATTTGACCAACATTCCACACCTTTTGCTCACTTTACTATCTAAACCACAGGCATCTTCCATGATGGTCACTGTTCAAAGAGTGGGATACATTGCATAATCAGAAATAGTACCAACTACAGCAATAGGATTAACAGATCAAAAACTATGGGTGAAATGAGAGAGCTGTCAGTGTCACCAAGAGAGGCAAATCCTTTCCCTCTGGCAGAATACAGGCCAGAGTTTTGTCTGCAGACAGCATTGTAGCTAGCACCAGAGGCCACCCTGAGCGGGCATACCAAACCTTATTGGCCAATACAACAGCATCTGCTGGTTCTATGTGTAGTAAAATAGGAGAACTCATTATTGGCCATAAAGAAATTACAAAGGTGCCCTTAAAAATGCTGTCCCCTTGAGCACTCAAGGGATAATACACTTCTACCTTAGGTGGCCAGGTGCTGGTTGCCTAAGGAGTTAACTGGAGGTCCATCTCTTGCCCCTTTCCTCATGGTGCCAACAAGGCCACCCATCTCAGATGGGGGGCCTGTACAGTCCAGAGCCAAGTCCATTGAAGCTGTTGTCCTTTAAGAAGGGCTTTTGGAGCATGTAAGAGCACATTGCCCTGCTGTCCGAAACCTGGCTTGAGTAAAATGTCCTTGGTGCATATCTGCAACTGAATGGGGCCAGCTGTCTAATGCAGGAGGGCCTCTACTGGAGCTGGGCTCCCCCGTCAAGGTCGCTCATTCAAAATCCGGAGTACTGTCCATAAGCAGCGTGTCCATCCAGTAAGAGAGCTGGTGCCCCCCTCCTGTTGCAGTCCCTGCTTTAACAGTCCATTATACCACTCAATGATACCAGCAGCCTGGGGGTGGTAGGGAACATGGTACTTCCAGTCCACCCCCAGCTTTTGAGCCCATTGCCTCACCATTGAACCAGTGAAGTGGGTACCATTGTCACTTTCAAGGACCAGCAGTCACCCGTATGCAGCACTCAGGTGGTCCAGAGCCTGTATGACTGCCCTCTGGTCAGGGTTAGGAGCAGGTTAAGCAGCAAGCAGCCCAGTGGCAGTATCTACACAAGTGACTGCATACTGGTACCCTTCTGACTTTGGTAAGGGTCCAATAATGTCTATCTGCCATCGTGTCAGTGGAACATGACCCCTCTGAATATGTCCAGGTGACACCAGTGGTCTCCGAGGATGTTCCTTGGAACATACTGCACATTGCTCACAGGCTGCAAGTACCTCTGCATAGGACACAGGCAAGTTCCAAGCCTTAACCATAGCCCATATAGTTTTCTGTCCTGCATGGAGCAGGCGCCGGTGGAGCCACTGTGCCACATCACCTGCAGGGGCAGTCTCCAACCATCGCACCCTTGCCAACATATCTGCCTCATCATTCCCAGGATGGGTAGAGGGGCATGCCCTGTGACATAATATACCGTCACCTGCTTCTGGTGTCCTATTTCCCATAAGTCCTGCCACATAGCCTGACCCCATAGTGGATGGTGCATTACTATCCACTGGTTAATGTGCCAAGTAGCAATCCAAAGGGTCAGTCCATGATAGACGGCCCAGCTGTCAGTACAGATTACCAGAGGTGAAGGTTTATTATGGGCAACTAGCCAAACAGCTCTTAATTCTGCCCATTGGCTGCTTTGGCCTGTACCTGTGTCCATCCAAATAGTCTCAGTGGCCAGATGGAAGGCTATAGAGCTGTCCATTTGCCAGGTTGGCCCCTGCTGAAACCATCAGTATACCAGGCATCCTCGGGGATGGGCTCCCACCCCTTCTGGTAGAGATTGACTTCAGGTTCTGCCTCCTGAGCCCCAGCTGCACCTGAATTTAAGGTTGCAAAGTTGACTGGACCCAAGAATTCCTGCAGTTCTTCCCTCAATGGGCTGGTGCTAAGAGCACAGCGTTGCTGCAGGTAGGCACCCCACTTGGCCAGGGTGAACATTTGGGCCATACCACTGTGTGATTTAGTTGCCCAATCTCTCACCCATCCAGCAATAGGGTATGTTGTCTTGACTGTAACTGGTGTGGTTGTAATACTCTCAGTTGCCAGGAGGGCAGCATACACAGCTGCCAGCTGCTTCTCTACTAATGAGTAACAAACTTCAGCACCTTTCCACAATTGGGACCAAAATTCAATAGGTTGCTGTTGGCGGTCTGTCCGCTGCCACAAGCCCTATCCAAACCCCTCTGAGGTTACATGAACATCCAGCTCACAGGGCCTGGCAGGATCAAACACATTCAAGGCCTGTGCCACCTTGACAGCTCTCTTAGCAGTTGCAAATGAACCTTGCGCCTGCTCAGTCCAATCCCAGCGAACCGCCTTTCAAATAAGGTTGTACAAGGGGCATAGTGACTGAGCCAAATGTGGTATAAATGCTCGCCAATACCCCAACAAACCTAAGAATTCCTGTAACTCTTTTACCATAGTGGGCACGGGGTATACTTGAATCTTATCTATAACTGCATCAGGGATAACTTTTGTCTTACCTGACCAGACAACTCCCAAGAATTTAACAAATAACCCAGGTCCTTGTAATTTGTTCTCGTTAACTGCCCAGCCACATGCTTTCAAATGGGATAGCAGGGTAGGGACTGCTTGCTTCAATTCTGTAAGAGAATCACTAGTTAGCCTAATATCATCAATATAATGGTACATGTGGACTACCTCTGGCTGTGTCCATTTAGCCAGGTCAGCAGCCACCAGCCCATGGCACAAGGTGGGGCTATGCAAATAGCCCTGGGGTAACACTGTGAAGGTCCATTGTCTCCCTTCCCAACTGAAGGCAAATTGGTCTTGACTCTCTGCAGCTATATCATAGAGAAAAAAGCATTGGCCAAGTCTGCCACAAAGTGGTATGTCCCCAACTCATGGCTAGCTGATCCATCATGTTAGATATTGAGGGAACAGCAGCATGCAAAGGGGGAACAATTTTATTAAGTTCCCTGTAATCTACTGTCATTCTCCAGGTTCCATCTGCTTTGCACACAGGCCATACCGGGGAGTTGTAAAAACTGTGTGCTGGCTGGATGATCCCCACCTTTTCTAATTCGAGGATTGTCCCTGTGACTTCTTCATAACCACCTGGCAGGTGGTACTGCTTGGTGTTAGTCACACACCGAGGGATGGGTAATAGCAAAGGGGAATGTGATGCGTGTCCCCGCAATATGGCCTTCACCACCCTGATCCAGAGCCGAAACTCCCCAGCTGTAGTTTCCAACCACAGTCTTTGCAAGACATCTACCCTCAAAATATATTCAGGAATAGGAGATACATACACCTTATATGGCTTAGGAGGCAGTCTTTCTATCCCCAATGGAATAGTTATTGGCTTCACTTGAACAGTTTGGCCCCCATAACCGTCAATGGCCACTGGGGTCCCAGCAAACTGCTCTGGGTTTCCATAGAGAAGGGAACATTCTGCACCTGTATCCACCAAGGCCAACACCCATTGTACATTGGAAGGGGACCAGTGGATAGCCAGTTCCATGTGTGGCCTCCGGTCCCCACCCACCCCCGTTAGACTGGTCCCTCGGCCCTTTTGATATTCAAACTGGTACAATGGGTCTTGGGAGTTCTCCTCTCCCTCAGTTACAGACAGAGAGAGAGTAAGTGAGAGGGATAGACAGGACAGACAGATAGGAACGGAGAGATGAGAAGCATCAATCATTAGTTTTTCGTTGCACATTGCGACACTTTAGTTGTTCATTGAATGCTTTCTCATATGTGCCTTGACCGTGGGGCTACAGCAGACTGAGTAATCCCTTGCTCGCGCCAGCGACCTTGGGTCCAAGGTGGTGAGTTTTTGCTCTAACCAGATGAGCCTGCGCACAAGTTGGCAACCTCGGGTCTCGAACCCGGGTCCTCCGCATCCCAGTCCAATGCTCTATCCACTGCGCCACCGCCTGGTCAGGCTATTATATAATCTTGTAACTGAGCTGTGCGTGCACCAAACGTTTTATTGGTAGCTGCTGGGGCCTTTCGTCTCAGTGGCTGGAACTTCTGTTCTGGTTTAAGCTGCCACCCAAAGCTCCAAAAAATTTTTATTAGACCGGCCATCCAATTTTCCCTTATTTGCTCCAGCCGCAATCAAATCTACCCACATCTGCATTCGGGTAACCTTTACAGGCCTGTTTCCCTTGTTAGTTGGGGGAGCAACATAGGCAGCAGCCCTCACTGCATTATGATCCCGAGTGGCCTCCAGCTCTCCCAAATCTGATACCATCTGTGTGACTGCATTGATAGGCTGCCCCACATAGGGGCCCAATATAGCCACAAGTGACCCAAAAAGGGCTGACAGGGTGCTAGTAAGGACAAATTCCCTCATTTTTACCATAAACACTTTCTCATCTGGCCCACGGAACCCAGGGTTGAAAACAGCATTCTTCATACCTAGTTCCCTGAAGGACCTTTACTAACTCACTGTAACACTGCCTCCAACTCATTGCCCCCGGCAATTCTCCAGCATTCTGCCAGACCATATGAATGGCAGCCATCACCCATTCTAATAGGGTATGGTCTCCTGGGTTGCCATGGCAGTTCTGAAGAAGCGGCCTCAAGGAGGAGTGTGTGGTAATGGCAGCCAATTTCTCCATCTCTGTTCCAGACAGCATGATGCCATCCAGCCATATATCCCATAATCGTAGTAACTAGGCTACCAGGGATTCAGTAGGTTTCTGTCTAAATTGTGCCCCCAACTCCATCAGCTCTGCCTGGGTATAGGGCCGGACCACAGAGTGTTCCATTACCTGGGCAGGAGGCTGTGGCTGCCCCTGAGGGACTCTTTGTTGCTGAGTTTTTACCTTTTTGGTGACTACTGGTTGGGCTCTCAGTGTGCGTATGGCAGCTTCAGCCTGAGCCTTCTCATCCTCAGAAGAGGAGTCGCAAGCGCCTGCTCCCGCTGACTCAAAGCCAATCCACCAGCACGGATGCTGCTGCTCCTTTGGTGACCATTTAGGCTTCTGTGGCTGCTGGCTTTTGGCTGGAAGCTGAGACTCAAGCTCTTGAATTTGCAGTTGTTTCTCCAACAACTGCTGGTTGCAGGGTAAACTGCAACTCGTGAACCCGTAATTTTTTCTCCAGTGCTCGCTCCAATTCCAGCCTTTTCTGCCATTCTATTTGCAATTCACACTGAAACATCTGACCTCCGGAAGCTTCTCACAAAGAACTCCTGGTATCCTCTTGAGTAAAAAACACGTAGCCCATGGCCCCTAAAAGGACAGCCATGGGGAACCAGAACAGCAACCAGTATTCTACGCCACCCATCAAGGGTGGCAGCCCCATACAAATCTCTAAATTCTGCCGCAAACTACACCAGTTGTAAGGCCAGGAGCCATGGCTGTCACTATCAAAGCAGCCGCCTGGCCCATGCAGGTTCCCATTGGATTCAGGCAGATGGTAAAGAAACAACAGAGTCGAAGGATGGTGGGCCATCCTATTTATTGGTGTCTCATCAAGACAGGCAAACCACAAAAGAAGACAAGGGAAAAGCAGAAAACCAGCTTTTCCCATGAAGGGCAAGGGATCAGGGAAGCCCCTGCAATCGTAATAGCAGGAACTGTGTAAGCCAGCTCCTGGTCTGTCCCACTTTATAGTGTAGAAAACCAAAATCCCTTAATCCAATATACAAACAAGGAAGTCTCTGATACAAAGTCACTTATCCAAGGCATAATTGGATTCCTCATGAGAGTGCACCACCCAGATCATACAATCAGTCAAGGGTGTGGGGAAAAGCTTAGTCCTAAAACCAAACCTTAGGCTACAATGACCTGGCCTGCTTATAGCCTGTCCCCTACACCCAATATAAGTCACAAGCGAGCAAACATATATATCATATTTACAAACTTATTTGACCAACAGTGGGCCATTAGTTTAATTCTAGCTTGGGCCCAGTGGGCAAAAAATACACACAGTGAGAAAACACTTCCTTTCCATTCAGGGCTCCCCAAACCACTGACTTATCTGAGTTTTCTAGAATCAAAGGTTTCCAGCTCACTAGCCTTATTTAGCTCTGTTTTTCATCTCCTTCTCTCTGCACAAACTCTGTACAAACTGGCTTCTCTTTCAGCACTCTGCCTTCTTAGCTGCTTCTCCTCTCCTCCACGTGGCCTTCCTCTGCTCTCTGCTCTCTAATGCTAATCTTAGAAACTAGAAAGCAAGCTCTCAGTCTGCCCCACTTTATAGTGTAGAAATCCAAACCTTTAATCCAATATACAAACAAAGATGTCTGTAATACAAAGTCACTTATTTGAGGCATAATGGGATTACTCAAAAGGGTGGGAAAGGCTTAGTTTTATTTATTTATTTATTTATTTATTTTTATTAGAGAGAGAGAGAGAGAGAGAAAGAGAGAAAGAGAATGGGGAGGAGCAAGGAGCATCAACTCCCATATGTGCCTTGACCAGGCAAGCCCAGGGTTTTTAACCAGCAACCTCAGAATTTCCAGATTGACACTTTATCCACTGTGCCACCACAGGTCAGAAAGGCTTAGTTTTAAAACTTAGCTTTCGGCTATAACAACCCTGCCTGCTTACAGCCTGTCCCCTACACCCAATGTAAACTCTAAGCGAGCAAACCTATATATCTGTTGGAATCCATGGGAATATAAAAAAACCAGTGTAGCAGGCTTTATTGAAAGGAAGAAAGGAACACTGTTGGGCATTTCTCCATGGAGAAGGGTACCAGTACAGACTAGGGGGAAAATTTTTATAGTGTTTGGGAGAGCCTGAGAAGATACTGAGCCAGAAGTTCTGTTATGTCCCCTCCTGCGGATTTATGGTTTCAGATTTCTGGAACACTCCTCCTTAGGGTGCTTGACCAGCTTCCTGGAACTCTTCTGCCTCAGGGGCAATTATCCAGTAAATAAGGTTGAGGTCCAACAGTCAGGTGGAACAGCCAAAGGGCATTTGGTATTTCTGATAAATTCATATATCTATCAGTATCATATTTACAAACTTATTTGAGTGACAGTATACAAAAAGCAAGGAATAGAAAAAAACACAACTACATTGAATAATTTCCTTGTGGCATATGGCTATTAAAATGAACTGCTGGGGTAACTCCTTATCAATAAACATAAATAGCCTAATTATTGGCACAAAGTAATGGATTCAAATTCAGACACATAATATATATGACAAAGGTTTCTCTTTACATGAAAGAAAAAATTATGATATTGTTGTAAGGTACCAAAAAGCAGCAAAATTAATATTGATATTCTAGGTGGAAAAGGTCAGGCTTTCCTGTCCTTTCTTTGGAAAATGGAGAAAAAAGAATATAGATGTCTTTTGACTTAGAAAAATGACTAGGGTCATTTGTTTTTAAGTTCTCTAAAAGGATTAAGGTTATCTGAAGAACTCCCTTTTGCTTTCAATAAGAGGCAAAATTAACATACCACCCTACACTGATCTTAGCTCTCCCTCCCTTCCTGGAATCCTGAAATTAAAGTGTACTTCTAGGCAAAGGAGAGGAGAGAGATATTGAAAGGATTTGTGAATGTCTTTGTATTACCTTGAAAGTTTTAACATTTTATGTAAATCCCCTAGACAAATGTTATAATCTTTTTAATGATTGTGTCCTGCTGTCATGCCCCCTCCCCAACCTGTATGTGCTCAAAGTGTATATAACCATCCTCTGAAATGTACTCAGGGCTCAGATTTGAAACTGCTTTGCCCCATGTCAGCCATATGTGACCGGCATATTTAGCAAATCTCCTCCTTCAATAGAATTCTTCAAAATTCATCTGAATGGGATGTCTCTACATAAACCCAATGGAGTGAGGTACAGTGCCTTTCAGAATCTGGGGCAAGGCACTTTGTAACATATCATAACTGGTATCAAAACAACCATATGAGAAAACAAATGGCACCCCTACATCCTGACATTCACTGAAAGCACTTCCTTCTGGAAGTTAATAGCTACCCACACCTAATAGAAAACCCTGGAGCTGCCTACAACATAAGGCAGCAAGACATTAAGAGAACTGAAAATAACCACCAAAAATATTTGGGTAACTTACAGTACATTTTAAGGCAAAAAATGGTCCCATAAATACTCAAAATTCTTTTAGTAGGTTCAGTAGACTGGGAATATCTACATTCACATGCAATTCGTAACAAACTCAAATAATACACAACAGCTAAAAGATAAAACAGAAACACACATAACTATAAAGGTAGTTGAACACACCCATCTCAATTGGCAATGGAGCACAGCTTTCAAAACTGATGCGTGCAACTAAAAAATGTGTAAAAACATTTTTTAAAATAACCTAAGTGGCAAATAACATTCCATAAACATAACTACTCCACTGTGAGGCCAGTATCCAAGGCCACCATCACAGCCACCTGGCCCATGCAGGTTCTCATTGGATTCAGACAGTCGATAAAGAAACAATGGAGCCAAAAACTGGTGGGCCATTATCTTTAATCCTAGCTTGCACCCAGCAGGCAAGTAAAAACACACACTGGGCTCCAAAACCCACTAACATTCAGTGCTCACAAAGCTACAAACTTATCCGAGTTTCCTAGAATCAAAGGTTTCTAGCTCAAAAGACATATTCACCTCTGTTCCCCATCTCCTTCCTGTTGGGCAGAGCATCGCCCCTGGTGGGTGTGCCGGGGTGGATCCCGGTCGGGCGCATGCGGGAGTCTGTCTGACTGTCTCTCCCCGTTTCCAGCTTCAGAAAAATACAAAAAAAAAAGATTTAATATAGTTGAGTCATGAGGAGAAGTGGAGATCCTGATATGGCCAGTCTGGTTTGTCAGAGAGTGATTCAGTGTCCAAGTTGTGAGATGTTCCTTGCCTCTTGGATTTTCTCGGGCATCATTTGAGGCTAAGATCCTATTCAGCCATTTTTGAAGATGGTTTGAAATTTTTTTTTCTTCAGGTGTCTGCTTCCAGGTGGGTTGGTAAATCAAGAGAGTCAAAATTTGTGATCTATGATTCCAACTAACCTGCTGTTAGTGTTCTACATTTTATGTGGTGCCATATAGAGTAGGTCTGAGTTCTGAGTAGCATTGACCTTTGAGCTGGGTCATTCTTTGTCCTGAGGGAACATCCTCTGCACCGTTGGTGTCAGGGGCACTTGTTCATTCTATGCACTGGTCACAAGTAATGCTCACTCACCTTCAACCCCCACCTCTAGTGGGGAATGTGAAACTCCATGCACTGCTCACAAGTAATGCTCACTCACCTTCAACCCCCATCCCTGGTGGAGAATGTGAAACTCCATGCAATGCTCACAAGTAATGCTCACTCACCTTTAACCCCCACCCCCTAGTGGAGAATGTGAAACTCCATGCACTGCTCACAAGTTATGCTCACTCACCTTCAACACCCAACCCTGGTAGAGAATGTGAAACTTCATGCACAGCTCACAAGTAATGCTCACTCACCTTCAACCCCCACCCCCTAGAGGAGAATGTGAAACTCATGCACTGCTCACAAGTAATGCTCACTCACCTTCAACCCCCACCCCCTAGTGGAGAATGTGAAACTCCATGCACTGCTCACAAGTAATGCTCACTCACCTTCAACCCCCATCCCTGGTGGAGAATGTGAAACTCTGCAATCTTGGCCAAGCACGTCCTCAGGACAAATTCCCTCTTGGTCCAAAGAAAGCACTGAAGCTGAAGCCTTTACTGTTTGTGGAATCAGAAACGTTCATGATGAGGCAATTTTGTTACCTTTCTGTTCAAAGTACTTTCTAACTGTAGTAGTGATTTATTTGAGGGGCTTATTTTAGACATTGATTTGAAAACACATTAGTATAATGATACTGTAATGACCTTTTTTTACAGGTTTGTATATTTAAGGTGATGAGAGACACCCAGAAAGTCCATGGAACTTTAGGGAATCTTCATTGGTAAGAACTTGTTTTATTGTTCTGTGCAGTCATTTTTTTTTAAAAAAAGCTCTAAATGTTTTTGAACATGAGATTTAGTGTTTAGTTTTAGGGTTCTAGTAGAGCACTTATGTTATTTTTTTTTCAACTTTTCTGAAGCTGGAAACAGGGAGAGACAGTCAGACAGACTCGAGCATGCACCCGACCGGGATCCACTCAGCATGCCCACCATGGGGTGATGCTCTGCCCACCGAGGGGCGATGCTCTGCCCATTTTGAGGGTCGCCATGTTGTGACCAGAGCCACTCTAGCGCCTGAGGCAGAAGCCACAGAGCCATCCCCAGCGCCCGGGCCATCTTTGCTCCAATGGAGCCTGGGCTGCGGGAGGGGAAGAGAGAGACAGAGAGGAAAGCGCAGCGGAGGGGTGGAGAAGCAAATGGGTGCTTCTCCTGTGTGCCCTGGCCGGGAATCGAACCTGGGTGCTCTGCATGCTAGGCCGACGCTCTACCGCTGAGCCAAACAGCCAGGGCAGTAGAGCACTTATGTATATGGAATATTCCAAATGAGACATGGCTGCAGGAGTGGGAGAGAAAGAGAGAGAGAGAGAGAGAGAAAGAGAAAAGATAGGGTGAGTGGTGGAGAAGCAGATGGGCGCCTCTCCAATGTGCCCTGGCCAGGAATCCAATTCGGGTTTTTCACACTCAGAGCTGACACTTCACCACTGAGCAAACTTGCCAGGATCAGTTTTGTAAGATGGTGGATAATGGGGGAAGGTGACTCTCATGCCCTCGCTTCCGGTCCTCGAGCCCACCCTGCCTCTGCGCCTGCTATGCCTCCACTCCCCACCATCTACTCTCCAGTCTCCCATGTGTCCTCCTCTGCCTTTCCTACAGTTTTCCACTGCCATTACATTCCTACTTCTCCTCTGCCATTCCTACAGTTTTCCACTGCCATTACCTTCCTACTTCCCTCACCATCAAACTTGCGGCTGTAGGTTTTCAGGATGGTGTCAGAGAGGGTCCCCACTGACCACCACCCCCTAGCATGCTGCTGCCCTGCCACACCATAGTAGCCTGTCCCTGCCTCTGTCGGCTGGAGTTCTCGGTGAGGAAAGCATAGGTAATCATTTCATTGCTGTATGTGTTTCATCATTTCATGTCTTCCTAGATTTTGGGGAGTAGTAAGGTTTCCACCCAGGAGGTATTGCTGGGGAATCTTCCAGTCTTGTATAGACTTTACTGAATAAAAGAGGAAAAAGTGGGGACCCTGAATAGGTTGTGGGGCAGGGACTCCTGTGAAGACTGAAAGCACCTGGGGAGAAGTTGAACTGATCTGGCTGCTGGGTACCTCCCCGCAGCAGGGAAGCTGTCATCAGTGCACATCAGCAGATCCCCCACACCATTCATAGAAACAGTGAGTTGTTTAAGAATTGTCTGGCCCTGAGATATTTTGCCGGTGATTTATGTTCCCTGAGTTCTGTAGAGGACAGGAGTGTTGACTCCTCACTGGGAGATTTACATCCTAGTTTTCAGGAAAGGGTGTGTAGAGGAAGGATTTCTAGGCTGTGCTGGTCATCAAAGCATGTTACCGAGAGCTTTCTGGTGGGGGCACCTTCTTTACTAAGTTGCAATGTGTGTGTTCATGAAGAAAGCAATAATGTTAGAGTCATTGGCTTGGCACGCTGAATGTCTGCACAAACAGTTTATGAGGTGGCGAGAGAGGAGGTTCACCCACTCTCAGGGGAGCCATGGGCATCTGTGGTGTGTAGTAACATTTCCCACCCCCTTGCAGCTCTGTCCCAGAAAGCAGGGCCTCAGCTGAGTTTATTAAGGTGATATCCAGGGGCATTGTGGAGGGGGTGGGGGTGATGCCTGCTAGAAAAGATCTCACCCACTTTAGTGCTGAGGCACCCATCCTTGCCACCCTCATTTTTAACAAGGATCTATTGGCCCTGTCCACAAGTACCCCTGGGGTTTGAGATGGTGATTCCTGTCCATTCCCTTGGTGTTCAGGGTGTGAGATGGAGGTAGGTCTCCAGCCTGCAGTCCAAGCCTTTTCTCCCTATGTGGGAGTCCTCTGGGAGGGGAGGGGAGCTGGTTCCCAGAGCATCATGCTCGACTAGTTTTATTGTGTTCTCTTTTCCCTAGTGTCCTGTACTTTCATCGAATGTGGTGTGAGCTGTTCCTGTGCAGAGTGGGTGGGGCACAGGGCAGTGTGTGGTGTCCTGGCATGGGTTGGCAGGGTGTTGTATAGGAGATGACACGTGTTTCATAGACCTTGTGGCAGGAAGGGGCAAAAGGAACCGTAGCTCAGTTGGGGTCTAGCAATATTCATGAAGACCCAAGTAGGCGGGATGAGGTTAAGAGATCTGGCCGTAGGGTACTTCCTAGAGTTAGCGGTTTTGGGGAGCTGTCTGAAGTCCTGAAGAGGAAGTTATCTCTTTCTAGTTCCCCAAGCAGTCTTTTATATAGGGCTCAGCTATCCTCCTGCCCCAAAATTCCTAGGGAAACATTATGAGCTGGGGCCCTTTACTGTACAAAAGGTGAAATGCACAATGGCTCGGGGAAGGGGGCTGTGGGGAGATGCATTTATAAGAAAGGTGGAGAGACCCTGTGTGTCCCTCTCAGAGCCACTTTGCCATGAGTCATTGGAAGTGTCAGGGCGGTAGAGGAGTATTGACAAACTTAAGAGGATTGTACTGTGATAACCCATAATAGCGCATTGTACAGTTCCTAAGGGGAATCTTGACTCTGGGTTGGCCCTGTGGGTGCAGTAGTCTCAGAATGGTTGAAAAATTTCCTGTTACAACTTAGATGAGAAGTATCTGAAGTCTCAGAGGTTTATTCCCTCAGGCAGTGTGACATGTCCCAGAGTTATGGAAGTTCCTGGATCCAGAGGACAGTTACAAGTATACGGGATCTTAGGTGTAGAGTTTGTTAGTGGAAAGAGATGGAAAGAGTAAAAAGAGTTCTTGGGAAGCTAAGAGAACTCTGGAAGGCCTCCAAGGGGTCCAGGGAGCAAGCCAGATTTAAGTTCAGGGGGAAGAGGAGTGGGAGCTAGGCATTTGGGAGTGTTGTGCAGTCCAGGGAGCTGAAAGATGGGGGCAGAAATAAAAACTCAGTCTGGGTCTTGAAGCCTATCTTCTTGAACACACAGTTGTAAATGATGTGGTCCTATTGAACTGTATTGGATGGTGATCATTTGTTTTGGCCAAGAAGGATTTTTCTTAATGTGCAGGGAAACATTTAATGTAGCAATGTGAAGAAAATGGACCACCTCATTCATGGCATAGTGGAGGGAGAGAGAGCAGGTCCTGTGTTCTGTAGGGTGACATGGTGTCAGAAAGAAGAAACAAATGCAGTAAAACCACACACAGGAGTGAAGACTGTTCACAAGAAGAGCACATGCCAGACGGGGAGTTACTCATGTCTTGGAGGAGGGTGGGGGTTCTTTTTTTTCCATCCATGTCAAAATGGGTACAGAGAGGGTGTTGGGAAAAAGCAGAGGTGCTCCAACTGAGTGAGAATATCTGAGTCATTCTGAGAGTGTCATAGCCAGAAATCTATAAATCAGTTCATACCCGAATATGAGGCCCTGTCATGTCCTCAGGGAACAAGTGTGGGTTGCATATGAGGAATGGAGGAGCATTGGAGGGAGCGTAGGTGGGGAGCATCATAAGATCGGAGGCAGCCAAGTGTCCCAGGGAGAGAAGTGATCCTGGGTGGGGTCGTTGTCCCTGGAAGGAATGGAGGAGCCATGTGAGACAAGGTGGTAGAGCTAGAAAGGAGTGGTGGATGGTGCCAAGGTAGGACATGGATTTGAAATTATAATCACATAGTTAATGGCTTTCTGGGACTACAGGAAAGATCTGTGTGATGGGTTGAATAGCTTTTGTGCCTGACAGGGAACTAGCTGGTAGCCTGTGAACACTTTGTCTCCCCTGAGAGAGGGCAATTAAGGAGCACTGTCACAAGAAGGGGAAGGAAGGGGTCCGTGAAATCAGTCAGTGGGGATCAGACTTACCACATCCTTCTGTCCGCTAGCGTTCAGAGGGGAAGGCTGTGTGTCTCCAGCAGAGAGGAAAGAGTTTTGTTACTTGTCATTTTAAATGAGGTGCATGATGGTGATCGTTCATTGGACTATGTGCCTGACTCACAGGTCTCCTCACTGGTAGTAGGAGAGAGTGTAAGAAAAAGAAGTCTCTGGGATACAAGTCTTCCTAGGATGCCAGCATGAAAAAGGTATGGGTTCCAGTGGGAGGGAGTAGAATTAGTGTTGTGTTTTAGAAAGTTTACCAGGGTTTGGTAAGCTCTGTGTGTATTTGGAATGAAGAGGTTAGGAGAACTCTTTCTAAATGTTTTCTTTTTTTTGATGAAGGCATGGTTGTGAATTAAGGTAGATACTGAAAAGGCAGACAGTTTTCAGGCTATATTAGGCTTTTCAACTGTCAGATACCTTAATGTGAGGGAGGAACATGCATTCATAGTGGTACAAGTGTATGGTATACTGGAAGGAAAAAGGGGAAAGCATAGAAACCTGAGATTTGTCCTGTTATAAACACATCAGTGTTGATATCTCATTTTCACCAGCTGAAAGAACATGCTTCAGGTCCTGGCAAAGCAGTTCGATATATATAAAGCATGAGTCCTATGAAAGTCCTGGATTGGATTCACATTCAGGGTATGAAAAATAGGATCCATGTGTTCCTCAACTGCTCCCTCTCCATGGTTCTGTTTGCAGCAGGTGGACAGTGGCTGTGCCCATTGGAGAGAAGGCAGTGAGTGTACCTCAGATGATGCACGTGTCAGCAACAAGTGGGGAAAATAGGTCCTTGTAATTGTGCATAATTCTCAGGTGGGGTTGCCAGGAAGCTCCTCGATGGGGTGTGTATGTGGCATTCTGTGTCAGTGTTTCCTCTCCTGCCACTTAAGGATAACAGAGCCCATAGTCCAGGGCAAGTGCGATCACGGTGTGTTGCTATAGAACAGGATGTGTGGCGATGGTACATGAACTCACCTGGGGACGGTGGATCATGGGGACACTGAATAGTAATCATGTCTGCAGGGTACAGTCCATGAAGGTGGTCCCTGGCTGGGTTACAGTTTCAGTGTCATCACGGAAAATGTGGTAGTCAGGTGTGGTGGTGTGAGGCTGAATCCACTCTTGCTCCGTAGGAGTGACAATGTGCAGGGTTCCTGCGACCTTGGGGTTGCAGAGGGATTGTCATTCACGTGAGCATTATTGGACGTGTGTGTGGGGGATGTGTCAGGCTGCGAGTGCAGGCATTGCAGTCTCTATTCTTCACACTTGCGGTCAGAGGAAGAAGGGTTGTGGTTTAGGATCGAGGGAAGGATGATGAGAGTCTGGATGGGACAGCTGTGCCTTTCTGGGAAGTAAGTGAGAAGGGGGATGTGGAGTCCATTTTCTGTGAAAGGAAGGATGCTGTCTGCCATGCGTGTGATGCATTTGGGTCCCAAGAGAGGAGAGGAACAGCTTTCGGGCTGAGTGGTAGATAAAGAGGGGAGTGAGGTGGAATGAGGGAGAGAGAAGGGGAGGGAAGGAGCTACATCAGTTGGTCTTGAGGGTGGATTGGGTTAGAAGTGACCAGACAGGGCCCCTCAGGTAACTTTCTGATTGCTCATAGGGTGGTTGTGTGGGGCGATGAGTCCTCTTCAGTAGGGTACAGCTCTGTTATTAGGATGGGTGGAACAGGAAGGAAACCGGCAGCTGTTCTGAACCCTAATAGGGAATAGAGTGTGTTCTGAGCTGCAGGTTCTATTGTTATATTGTATGAAGAGTGTCACCTAGTGGCGCCCAGAGGAGGAGCAGGGAATGGAGGTCTGTTTTCCCAAAATGTCCCCATGGCTTCCTCCGGGGTTAACTTTTTTTAGAAAGAATTTGTTTTAGCATAGCTGCATTGAAAATATTTTAGAATAAGCCTCTGTATCTGTTGTCAGGTTCTGAGGTTGTGGAATTATAAAGTGTAGTATAGATTTTGCATGTTAAGAAGTGCTAGGAGGGGGTGTGGTTCCCATGGAGGTTCCGTGAACAGTTGCTATAAGAATCGAGAAGGTGAGGATATGTATTTGGAAGCACACGGAAACCTTAATTGTTTTTGGTGTGTTATCAGTGGCGAAAGGAAGAGGGAGAGGAAAGCTTACCTGTTTTGTCGCCATGCGGTTTCTGGTATCCAGTGATAGGGGATTGACACGGTGTCTCGTAAGCCTCATGCCTAAGGTGCAGGCACAGGCACTCATTGTGAGAAAGCTGTAATGGAAGTTGGGAGATGGATCGGCCAACCTCATTTCATGGCAGAGGAGTTGTGCAGTGGGAGGGAAAGAGAGGGTGAAGGCCATGCTGGTGTAGTGTGTAATAGTGTACTAGTGGATGCTGTTTGAGATGTTCATTTATTAGGTTCAAAAGAACAACAGAAATGTCTATGAAAGTTCTGTTAAATTGTAGTGGAGAGGTGGAAAAGTCAAAGGGAAGTCACCATGTGGGAGGAGAGAGACACAAAGAGGAAGAAGAAGAAGAGGAGGAGGAGGAAGAGGAGGAGGAGGAGGAGGAGAAGAGAAGGGTCAAGGAGGAGGGTAGACGAGGTCATTGTGGCATACAGTGAAAGCAGAGCCAGGTCACCCAAGGACTGGGACTTTGTTTTCTGCAGTTAAGTCTGCTGTTTACCTAGAAGTCTCAGAAGGAGAGTTTGAGTAGGAATGGGAGCAGATTCTTCATATGTAGTCGAAGTGAGTTAAATAGGTCCAGTTTTTTTGTGTTTTTTTTTTTTTACAGAGACAGAAAGTCAGAGAGAGGGATAGACACTGTAAGGTATTTTTCCCCGCTAAGAAAAAATAAGGAAGAGGGCCGGAGCCACAAAGTGTGGAATAAGTAAACGGCTTTATTGAATACAGAGCACACACCCTGCCTGGCAAGGTTCCCTGACCCCGAGGAAAGAAAGAGAGATGGAGGTGCAAGATGGAGGCTAGGGAAGTTGCACAGATTAAACCACATGGGAGATATTTAAAAGGTCCCTCTAGGGAAGTGGAGCTACTATGACGTGGTGAAATTTCACTGGCTGGCGGACAATCGCTTCTTTCCAAATGGTTCCTGGGAAGCTTCCTTTGGTGGGCTTGATTGTGGGCAGTCCTAGCAAAGTGGGCGGGTCTGAGTTACCCACGTGACCATCCCTCATCCACCGACCTTACATTCTGACCTTTTGTGTTAAATAGAAAAAGGAGCGCAGTTTATTTGTCTGGCTACTTCCTGCTGAATAAGGGTGTCGTGGGGAGGGGGAGATCAGAAGGTGGTGGCTTTCAGGGGTATTAAGAGGAACATCTATGTGGCTGTGACTGGAGAAAATTTGTAGATGCAATCCTGTAAGGATTTAAAAAAAGAGAGAGGTGTAATAGGGGATTTTTCAGGGCCCAGCCTTTTGGTGAGCTGGAGATGGATGAAGTCCAGTGGTTCTGACTGCCAGTGGCCCTATAAGGAGGCAAGCTTGAGGCAGAACTGCATGTCAGGAGTGGCATAAAAAGAGGAAAGGAAGAGGGTCCCAACCATTCCCATAACCGAAACCTGTGAGGGAACTAGAGGTTCAGAGTATGAAGGCAAAAACAAAGAAGGCAGCCCCCAGGTCCACAAGAAATGAGATGGACTGACTTACCCACTTTTTGCAGAACCCTGGGTTCTCTGAGTCCAGGCCGTGTCCTAGGAGTTTGAGCGATGCACCCACCTGGCTGGAATGGCCTTCCATTTGGGCAGCTTGTCCTCCACGTAGAGGCACTGAGGAAAAAACCTGTTGCCCAAAGGGGCAATCACTCTGCCAGTGACCGGGCTGCTTGCAGTCAGGACAAGTCTCAGTGGGCAGCCACCAGCAGGGGCCCTGCCAGGGCCAGTGGTCCTGCTTGCCACACTTAAAGCAAGATGCTGGTGTCTCTGCTGGTCTCAGGGTTGCCACAAGATCTGGGGTTTGGAGCGTTACCTTCTGCTGCATGGGGGCCTGGCAAACAGGCCTGTTTCTACTAGTTGGGATTGTTAAAAACTTTAAATGCCATGTTCACAGGTTCTGGATAGGGGTTTGAGGGTTTGGGAATAAGAGGAGGGGGCTCATGTGGAGCCCGGCACCCAGATCCCACAGGAAAAATGCTGGAGCCAAAGGCAGGACAGGGCAGGAACTTCCTGTAAGAAAATTGGGGTTGGACTTCCTGAAAACCAGTGTAAGAGCCAATGCCAGGCTGAGAAAGGCCTGACGGAGGTGGGACTAGATAACACAGTGAAGGGAGGGGCCCCTGGCCAGCAGGGGAGGAGAAAGAGATGGTAGTAGATGGCAAATAAGAAACAGGTTTTTGCGAAGGGAGGGGACGGGGCTCTCAGAGGGAAGAGAGACGCGTGCAAAAAAGATGTCCGCAGAGGGACCAGAGAAAAGTCCTGAGAGAGGGAGAAAGAGAGAGAAAGAGTGAGGGAGAGAGGTGCCCCTGGGGGTCAGGCAGGAGGGAAAGAGAGTTTGGAGTCCATGGAGAAGGAAAGATTAGGAGTAGAGGTTTTAGGTGAGGTTTCTCTGGCCAGAAAAAGGCCTGCACCATGGAACAGGCAGCACAGAGATTAAGGACAGGTGTGTAAATAATTACAAGCCATGAATGTAAGAGATCTCCAATCAGTTCCCAGCTTTTTTGGTGATAGTTAAATTGGTGAGGGTGTTAACACTGAAAGTCCCTTCAGGAGGCTAATTGAGTGGGTTCTGTGGCCTGGCTACAGCAGAGAAGAACAGTTTCTTCTTCCTTAGGGAGGGAAATTTCTGTGCCCTCACAGCCGCACTCAGTTCTTGTAGTGGTCAGACCTGAGCATTAGCGTCCTAAAAACTCAATGTCCAGCCACGGTTAAAAGTGGATGTGCTTGGGGAGGTGTCTACAAGCACACACTCACTCAGACGGATGGAAAAGACTTTCCTGACATAGCTACAATTTTGGACAGGGAGTCTCAGAAAGAATTGAGAGGAAGGCAGAGGCAGGGGACTTACCACACCGTGTGATAAGGTGGGTTGGAGATCGGAGATCCTGGTTCTTTCTCCTGGTTCTTTCTCGGAGGGGAGGAGAAAGGAGTGGTCTTTGCAGACTTCTAACTCCTTCCAGGTTTTTGGCACCAAAAATGTAAGGTATTTTTCCCCGCCAAGAAGAAAGGAATGTGGCCGGAGCCACAAAGTGTGAAATAATAAATGGCTTTATTGAGTACAGAGCGCACATTCCACCCGGCAAGATTCCCTGGCCCTGAGGAAAGAAAGATGGAGGAGAGATGGAGGTGCAAGATGGAGGCTAGGGAAGTTGTAAAATTAAACCTCATGGGAGATATTTAAAAGGTCTCTCTAGGGAAGTGGAGCTACTATGACGTGGTGAAATTTCACTGGCTGGCAGATGATTGCTTCTTTCCAAATGGTTACTAAGAAGCTTTCTTTGGTGGGCTTGATTGTGGGCAGTCCTAGCCAAAGTGGGTGGGTCTGAGTTACAGACGTGACTATCCCTTATCCTCCAACCTTACAGACACAGAGAGACAGACAGGAATGGAAAGATGAAAAGCATCAATCATTAGTTTTTTGTTGCTCATTGCAACACCTTAGTTGTTCATTGATTGCTTTCTCATATGTGCCTTGACTGTGGGCCTTCAGCAGACCGAGTAACCCCTTGCTGGAGCCAGCGACCTTGGGCTCAAGCTGGTGAGCTTTTGTTCAAACCAGATGATACCTCGCTCAAGCTGGCGACCTCAGAGTCTCAAACCTGGGTCTTCCACATCCCAGTGGGACGCTCTATCCACTGCACCACCACCGGGTCAGGCTAGGTCCAGTTTTTATGGCTTCCAGTACAGAAACAGAAGGGAGCTGGCCACATTCCTACCAAGGTCTTAAGTAGAGAAGTGTAGAAAAAGGGGCCGCAAATTTCATCTCATTTTGGGAGAAATCGTGCAGCACCGTGGGCAGAAGAGCGTTTGTGAGGAGGTCCCATTGGAGTCCCGCCTCCTTGTCTGCGAGGCCCTTGTGAAAGAACGGCATCTCTGCCCCTGACCCGGTGACAAGGATGGGTTTCCCGTTTCCAGAAGTTGAAGTCCAGTGAAAGCCATAGAGGGTGTGGACAGTCGTTGGGGAATGCAGCGGGAGGACTGCGAGCTACGAAAGGGGGGCCGGGAGCGGGAAGGACTGAGGTGGTTTTGCTGAAAATGTTTGTGGAAGATTTTACCAGCTGTGGATTTGTGTCGACAGAACTGTCAGTAGAGGGGGTGCTGTGAAAAGGGTGAGATGTTTTCTTTCTTTCGGAAGCATGTGTGGGTTGCAGTCACAAGAGCCACGTCCCAGTCGGCTACCAGGGAAAGTCTCGGTCGCCTGCAGTCTCAGCTCGGCCTCCCCGGTGCCAGCCCGGTGCACACCAGGTGCCCAGGAGACAGCTCACCTTTGGGTGTGTTTTCCCAGGAGCGGGATGGTGGGGTGCAGGAAGTACAGAGCAGAGACGGCCTCTCCAGGGAAAGGTGCTCTCCACGACCCTCACTCTCGTGCGCAGCTGTCCCCGAGCGAGTGAGCGGGCTGGAGGCTGCGCTTCCTTTCCCTTGGCCTCCCCCGTGGCAGGCCGACCTCCCCTAGTCACAGCCGGGATTCCAGCTGGAATTTAGCCTGGGGGGTCGGTGAGAGGAAGGGGAGCTGAGATCCCAGAGCTTTTCCTTCTTACTCAGTTGTGTTGAGGCATGCGCTCCCCGATGTCCTGCCCATCACACCCAAAGTCGAGTCCTGTGTGAGCCCACATGCATGGAGGGGCCGGAGAGCGCTTGTACTTCACCATTTCCCCCGCGTAGGTCAATAAGCATGATGGGGACGGAGTAGGATGTACTTATGAACAACAGTATTTTGTTTTTTCTGTAGGTGTTTTGGGAAAAAGAGGGGTGGGGGAGGATTTGGGTCCTAGATTTCAGTGACATGGCCATGTGTGACTTCTTTTAAGGTGTGGCATGAGAAAGGTGCATGATCTCACCCTTCAGCAGGGAGGTCAGTCAGGAACTGAAAGGTACCTCACTGATCCTCATTGCAAGGGTAGTGAGGATTCTGTGCCAGTGCAGGGCGAACAGACTCAAGCCGAGTACTTCCAGGTGTGGCCCGCTCAGGAGTGTTGCATGTGGCCTCCGTTGGAATTCATGGCCAGTGAGTCACCTGGTCGCCTCCCTTAAAAATATAGCATTTTCATGTGGTGTCAGGAAGTGTTAACATTTAGGTTTCCTGTCCGTTTAGGTCTGCTCCAGGTGTGTGGTGTGTCTGAGTCTGGTGGAGTTCATGTGGGAGATACTTAGTAGTGTGGATCCCAGAGATTTGGAGACAGTGTTCATTCCATGTAGGAGTGAACACTGAGGGAAGGCTTGGGATGTGGGGAGGCATAGTGCCCAGGCCGAGAGGCTGAGCCTCTGAAGAGAAGAGGAGCCTTGCAATGGCAATGGTGTTGTAAATGGGGAGGAGTGAGGTGACCCGCAGCTTTGTCCAGACAGGGTCAGGAGGTAGGGCTGCATTGGCCTAGCAAGCCACCAGGATTCCAGAATGCAAGGAAGGTGGTTATTGGCATGTGTGCTGAGTTTGGTTATCTCTGGTGAGAGGAGGACAGAGCAGCAAATGGGGCAGCTGAGGTCACTCGAACAGGGAGCTGGGCTGCATCAGCGTCAAAGAAGTGAGAGGATCAGAGTCATCTTGAAGTGAAGGGGCCATTGGGTCCACACTGACCTGATGCCAGTCTGTAGAGTTCCGGAGTGTATTCTTGTGGGCCTATGGTTGGCTGTGAGGAGGTCTAAGTGGAGGTGATATAGTTCCTGATGGGTGGCCTCTGTCTTGGAGCCTTATTTTCTTGGGTGATAGGAGGAGAGAGAGTGGAGTGAAGGGAGGTGAGGGTGATGTTAGGAAAGTAATCAGGTGAAGGAGAGGGAATAGTGATTGGAGACAGAGCTGAGCATTCCTTTTTACAGATTTTTTGTTGTGTGTGTACTGGCTGCTTGGTATGTTAGAAAGAAGTGTTTTGAGAACAGCTTTTTTTGGGCCTTTCTGTGACAGAAAAAGTATTTTATGTCTCATGGCCATTGTAATGAAGAATTGGACTGTAGAAATAAAGAATCCTTCAGTGGCAAAGACAGCTTATTAAAAAAAAAACATGCCCTGGATTAGGATGAGAAGGTTGTGAGGGGAGAGAGGCGTCGCGTCATTTACTTTCCATTATTTTTCCGTTTTGAGTTTGACGTTTTCTGTCAGCTCTGGTCTGTGTTTGGTTGGAGCCCACCGGGTGGACGCTTTCCACGGCCCCCTGTCTGTGAGGGCGCACACTGTGCATATGAAGACAGAGATTTGTCCTGTCCCAGGAGGTGCCCGTTGGTGTTCTTAGAACTGGTTCTTAGTGTAAGTTGAGGTAAATAGCTCTGTGGGAATGAGGATGAGAGTGTATTGGGCTCTGAAAAAACCTTATACATAAATAGGGGCTCTTACCTTCCATTATGAAGCTATGGAGTGTTCAGGGAGGTCGTTCATTTTTGTTTGGGGGGAATGGCGCTTTCGGGGAGTCCTCAGTCATTAGCCTACGGGGGATGCGTTCTTGCAGGTCCCTCCGAGTGGGGCCTGCGGTTCCAGCTGGCGTCATAGACCCGTCGCAGAAACTTCGTGGTGGAGTCAGGGGGGTGCCCAGGGCGTCCCTGTGGGAGAGAGAGCCGAGGAGGGTTTTGGACATGTCGAGGGAGGTCCCGGGGAGTCTGTGGGGGCTGCCGTGGCCGAGTGGGGGAGTCGCAGGGAAGGGAGCTCGGAGAAGGGGTCAGGGGGAGCCCAGAGATGGGGTCAGGGGGAGTCCAGAGCGTGGTGCCCGTGCCCGCTGCTGGCCTGGGTGCGGGTCCTGTGGGAGGGAGGAGAGGAGAGGCGCCTGCGCAGTCCGTCAGTGTTCCCGGGAGGCAGCAGCGGGCTGTCGCTGTGGGGAGGGTTATTAAGGGGCTGGGTCAGGGGGCAGCTCCTAGGGCGGAGCCTCATAGAATGTTGAAATGAGGTGACCCCGGGAGGCTGTTCTCAGCTGGTTGTTCAGCGGGATTATGAAATGGTGACTTAGATACTGTCTTTGGGGATAGGGCATTGTGCATCTCGGTGTCCACTGCGGGTTTTCCCTTTTTTAACTCTTACACAAAGTTTCCCCAGTTTGCGTGTCAAGACAGAATCCTCTGTTTTGGCTCCGTGGCCATATCCGCATAGTGACTCTTAGTAGGTTTGCAGCTCTATTCGCTGTGCAGTGGTGCCTCCATGTCTGATGCTGAGATGACGACATGATTCCTGGGTCACTGTTAATGGCAGTGAGTGTCCTAGTAAGTCACATAGAAGGGAGAACTTGGGAAGGCTGCACCCAAGGTCTAAAAGGGATCCTGGGAGCCAAGGTGAGGGTAGGCCATTTGGGATTTATATCTCCAGAGTGAGAGATTGTCTTCCATGTAGGTTATTTCAGGTCGTGTGAATGGAGGATGAAGGAAGGAGGAGATTGTAAGGGGCTGGGAGAGAGCAGGTGTTGAAGTGGAGTGCACAGCAGTGAGGATTGCTGGAGTGGACAGTCATGAGCTGGGGACCACGAGGTGGATTCTCTAAGGTGTGTTCTATTGCATTCCCATCAGTGATGACAGGTATCAGTTAGGGGGAGGATAGTTAATTCAGTTAGGAAATTGTATGTCTGGGTCATCGCTACCCACATCTGTTGACAGATTTTGAAGGTCGGCATCCCATGAATGAGAGACTATTTGCTGTTGAGACTGTTTCTTTGTGCACAGCGGAGCATTGCTGGCACCTGCCTGTGGTACTTCATTTCTTTCAGGATGGTCTTTGTTCAAGTGACCGTGGTTGGCTGTAGGCAAGTTTATGCTTTCTCAAGATTTGTGTTTAGGTGGCACAG
This sequence comes from Saccopteryx bilineata, assembly GCF_036850765.1. NCBI lineage: Eukaryota > Metazoa > Chordata > Mammalia > Chiroptera > Emballonuridae > Saccopteryx > Saccopteryx bilineata. The sequence continues at coordinate 838,457 of NW_027095440.1, forward strand.
AGTAGTAATGTATTTACTTTTGACATCTCTGTTGCCATGTGTGTGTGTTACGGGGCCTGTCGTGAGGCAAGGTGTATGTGAGAAGACAATAAAGCCATGATTTGTGCCCCCTTTGTGGGCCTTTTTTTTGGTTTTTGTCAGTGTGTCCTCACCTGGTGTCACCCTCCCCTCCTCTTTTTGATCATAGTGTTTGGTGCTGCAAAGCTTGTGGAGTGTGGTGACACAGGACTTTCTGTGTTTTCAATATTTATGTTTGAGTCCTGCAGGTGCTGTCAGAGCCCATTGTGTGTATTGAATAAATACACCCTCACCCCAAGCTCCATGTTTGTATCATTCCTGTACTCTCCACTTATAATCACCCCCATTGAGTGTCTGACTGTGGGCTTTCCCTACTTTGTGGAGACTGGATTCTGTAGGACAGAAGTGTGTGGGCGATTGCCCCTGTCAACCATCAGAAGGCAGGTGCTGAGAGCAGGGAGGGTACATAGAGATGTGTGTGACTCGATAAGGCTTGAGGAGTTCAGTGTTTTTGCCTATGTGTTGCGATTTTGAGCTTGTTGTTATGGATGAATGTAGGTGGAAGATTTCAAGAGTTAAAATAGAAATTTACTGAAGTGTTCAGTTGTTTGCTTGTTCACATAGGATTTTGAGTTGAATGGATAATGGATGACTCATACAGAGTAGGCCGAGAGTGGAGCTATCTGAAGTTTGTGGACCCTGAGCCAGAGTGTGTGCTTCCAACCACGTGATTCCTGTAGGGTGAATGTGGTGGGACCTGGAGGCAGACATTTCAGGATAGAACAGCATGTCTCCTGGGTTGGATCTCTTGCCCATTCTTTTTATGCAGTTTTTGTATTCCAGTTTGGTGAGGTAGGGAGGGAAGGAGAAGTTGTAGGCAGTCTAAGGAGCATTGGGTTAGCCATATACGCTGCTAGGAAAAGGAATGGAGAGTATCTTCCTATCATTCTTTCTGTTTGTGCTTGGTGAGTCAATTAGGGGAAAGAAGGACAGGGACTGTACAGGGGAAGAGTTGAGGGAGAAATTTTTCGAGTAGACATGGGGTAGATTTCTAATGTACAGGTCACAGTGCATGGTGAGGTACAGTCATGGTGAGGGTCTCTGTGATTCCATAGTGAGGGTGCGTTTTCCTTGGTCTTGAGTGCCCGTCTTTAGCTGCCAGCATTTGTGAGGAAGGGCAGAGGAGGCTGTACCAGGTGTTCCCGTTTTTACTGGCAAACGTAAACCTGGTGTTGTGAAGTAGGTTTTCATGCTTTCTCGATAATGAGTCTCTTCATTTCCTGCTGCTGACATGGACAGGAGTATCTCTCGTTGTGGAGTAAGGTCGGGTGAAGTGAAGAGCATTCTATTGACTGTGGGAGATTTAAGAAGGTTAGAGTGTCTAAAGGAAACAGGAAGAAGTGAGGTGACTTGAGAATGAAAGTTGCTATTGTGAGTCCTTTCATGCCTAAGTTAAAATGTGGTGTCCTTCTTGCAATGCAAAGAGAGGTAGGAATTGGTTGTGTGGTGTTTCATAAGTCATGGCAAGCTTATTTCCAGAGGATGTAGCCCATGGGGACAATCTTAAAGGGTGGGCCACATGGTTAAGGTTTTAGCTTTGGAGGAGCAACACTTTAGTCAATGAGGTTTACAACAGAAATGGTCCAATGGAAAGGTGTATAGTGGAAAAGGTGTCACAGAGCCATATGTTAGGTTCAAAAAGAGATGGTGATTTTCCAATATGTCCTGTGGTTTGCCATTGTGTTACATAGTGTCCCAAGTGGCTGTGTGTATCCAATATCATCCAGTCTATCAGGTGGGTCATCAGCCCAGAAAAGGAGTCCTCATCATTTTCAGGGTAGTCTAGATCTTGTTTCCAGGTCTCAGCACGCAGGGTATTTGTTGTAGGGGGAGGTACTGTTTCTGATCCAGAGTGTGTGATGATGCCTCCTTTGTATTCCGATGGACTCCTTTCCAGCTGTTCTTCACCCAGAAGGTGCTGTCATTCAGGCATCATTGTTTGCACTGTATTCAGTGATCATCATCCCTTACTCCTGTCTCCTCCCTTAAAGTTAGCCTTATGATAACCCCAAATCATGGAGGAGTGTTAAATGTTTCTTGGGAAAAGTCAGGACTGATAGACATACATAGACTTTGATGTTTCCATGAGTCCTACCATATAAAGTGGTGTGGCCATGTCCTAGTGCGATGTTACTGTGGTTCTTTCCAGTTAGTATTAGACATGTATGTGTCATGCATGTCTGGGGGCTGCTGTGAGGTGTGTGGCAAAGCTTTTGTGTTCCTGGAGGTACCCTTTGGAAGGAATTGTGTAAATCTCAAAGGAAGCTTTTGTCAGTGTGGAGAGGGTGGCTTCTAGTGTGGGGAGCATTTCTGTGTCTAGATGTGTAAAGCCAGTAGCCAGGGCTACCATCACAGCTGCCTGGCCCATGCAGGTTTGCATTGGATTAGGATAGTCGGTAAAGAAACAACAGAGCCAAGAACTGATGGGCCATCATCTTTAATCCTAGCTTGCACCCGGCGGGCAAGTAAAAACACACTCTGGTCTCCAAAACCCACTCACATTCAGTGCTCACAAAGCTACTGACTTATCCGAGTCTCCTAGAATCAAAGGTTTTTAGCTCACCAGACTTATTCACCTCTGTTCCCCATCTCCTTCCTTCTCCCTGCACAAACTCTGCACTAACTGGCTTCTCACTCAACACTCCACCATCTTGGCTGTCTCTCTTGGCCTCCTCCACATGGCCTTTTTCTGCTCTCCTATCTGCTCTCTTCTCTAATGTTAATCTCAGGAACCAAGAGAACAAGCTCCCGGTCTGCCCCCATATTATAGTGTAGAAATCAAAGACATGAATGTACTTCCCCTTAAGTATTTCCACATGCATAGCATGCAAGCTGCTTTTGAACAGATAAAGCATGAAAACTTCCACACACCCAAGAGCACACACACTTCATGGCAGGCTGGGAAAGGGGGTGCTCGGGAGAATGGGTTTGAGACTTCAAAAGGACTAATTAGGTTTTGTTTTTCACCTTGGTCCAGACTTCACTAAGAACAGGGAAGCACCCACACCTCAGAACCTAACATCAATGTTTGTCATTAATCAAAACTGCAGTTAAAAAAATCCAAGTGAGAACAGGACCAGGACACGTGTGCTGTGAGCACTTCCCAAGAGGGGTCTGTCCTGGGCACTAAGCCCGGAGCTTCCGGGGAGAAAACTCCAGCCAAGCATTCTTTCAAGTCTTGGAGAGAGCTTGTTGCTGTTCTAGAAATGTTTGCATGCAGTTTTTTCTAGTGTTATTTCACCTACAGAAACACAAGCAGCCCACAAAGGCTTCCATGATGCCCACAGTGTATTGGCTCCCCTCATGACCTGAGGTTTATATATTCATTTTTCAGGTAGTCACAGGTTTCTAACTTTCCAATTAGCAAGTGAACAAATAGGGCTGGAAAAGTATGCAAGCCACACCTCCTTTGCCAGACAGACCCCCAGCCAGCCTGGTTCGTGGAGCAGCAGAGCCTTCTTCTTCCTAAACCTGAGCCGGCATCAGCTCCCGCTTTGAGGATGGTGCCCGTGAGCATGGCCCACACCACATTTGAAGAACATGGCTGCCCTGACACACGACCTAGCTTGGGCTCTTAACTCTGAATGCCTGTTCTGCGGCTCCCACCAGAACCACAGCTGCAGGTGCCCTGTCCTCACGTGGGGGCGTGGTGTGTACACAAACCTCCACACAGCTTTTGTGCCCATGGGAGGAGGAGCTTTCTAAGATCATGGGAGTATCTAAAATGCCAAAGTTTAAGATTGCCCAGAAAATTCTGGAATACAAGATTTAGTGTGGCACATAAAAAAATAAAATGACACTAATAAAAAAAATATTCCACACTCACATAAATTAAGGCAAAGCCCTAAAATGTCAACCTCTGAATATCATAAATTCTTCAATAGATTTTCCATTTACAGCCCCAAATGCAATATATTGCAAAGTATTAGCGTGCAGCACAGTGCCGATCAGAGACAGTAATTCTCTCCAAAAACATCTCAGCCATTTCTTATCTTATTTGTCTTTCCATATCTTTATTAAGTCCACCAAGAGAGCTTATTGAAGACCTACCTTTATTCTGACTTCAAGCGCTTCCAGCCAGTAACAACAAAACAAACTACAACTGATATTCACATACATATGGGGGAGGAATGAATAGTTTTAATTTTCCCATTGAGGCCCCCAATTTTCAACTGACAGCCTCAGCAGGTTTTAATGGACACAAACAATTTACTTTTACTGTTTTAATTGCTTGTAGTCAATCACTTTTTACTGCCCTCTACATCTGACTAAACAAATTAATTGAGCTGCATTCGTAAGTGGTGACTGGGTGAGATGGCTGGTTATGTCTATTTTACTATTTGTGTCTCAATTATAGGCAGCGTTGGGAAGAAGCCGGCCAAAAGACAGCGAAGCTCATTAAAGCAGAAAATGGAAAAGTTAGGAGGGAAATGGTAGACCAGTAGCCCTGGGGAGAGGGGGTCAGGGCCATCGAGGGCCGCTGGGGGTGGCTCTCCTACCTGACTGCAGGAAGGGGAGGAGAAGGGTGGGTTTCAGGTTGCCGAGACAACAAAGAAGGCAGGTGAGGGCTGTTTGTGTTAACGGGAGGTGCCACAGCACAGGCAGATAGATGGCTGTGCCGCTGTGCCTGCATCCCCCCCATCAGCCATGGGAGGAGCACGGCAGGGGTCCTGCAGGGACTGAGCCTGAACCGGACTTCCTGGTCCCCCATGGCTCTGAGCCGTAACTGGCTTTCAGCTGAGGTAGCCCCAGGGAGCGCCAGTCAGGAGACCTTAGCACATTGGATTTAGTGAGAGATGGACCTGTGGTTTCCAAAGCGGGGCTTCCTGCAGGTTTTGAGGGTGGCTGCATTCAGAACTTACCTGGTGGGGGGCTCTGCTCCTCCGAGACCTACTGGAGTCCCGACTTGGAAGATCTGTTGAGCCAAACCACAATATAGACTCCTCTGGGACTTGACTTATTTACACATCACAGCCGCCTGGGAAACAGCTGGGGAGACACCGTGAGCGCGGTGGGTGCATCCCTGTCGCCTGTCCTCCTCTCCTTCCCGAGGACGTGAGCGCGGTGGGCGCGTCCCTGTCGCCTGTCCTCCTCTCCTTCCCGAGGACGTGAGCGCGGTGGGCGCGTCCCTGTCGCCTGTCCTCTCTCCTTCAGAGGACGTGAGCGCGGTGGTGGGTGCGTCCCTGCCGTCTGTCCTCCTCTCCTTCCCGAGGACATGACGCGGTGGGCGTGTCCCTGTCGCCTGTCCTCCTCTCCTTCCTGAGGACGTGAGCGTGGTGGGCGCGTCCCTGTCACCTGTCCTCCTCTCCTTCCCGAGGACGTGAGCGCGGTGGGTGTGTCCCTGTCGCCTGTCCTCCTCTTCTTCCCGAGGACGCGGTGGGAGCGTCCCTGTCGCCTGTCCTCCTCTCCTTCCCGAGGATGGCTGTGTGTGGTCACAGGGCACCAGGAGAGCACTTCTCTCTAGTCCTTGCTAGCCAGGAGATGGAGTTCAAGTTACATGAATGCTCTGTGCCTCAGTTTACTCACCTGTAAAGTGGAAATCATCATAGCACTTGCTTCTGAGGTTGTTATTAAGACCTCAGTTTATATAAATATTTGCTGCATGAATGGATAAATAAATGTTGGTTATGGTTATTAGCACTCATATCAATATCACCTTCATTACTGTGAAAGTTTAAAAAGATAATAGAAGACACACCCAGTGCCTCTCTGTGTCAGGCACCATGACACGGCAAACATTCTGTAGCCATGGTCATGACTGGCAGGCACAGCCCCTTTCAGGGGGGTCACATGTGCAGGAGGCCATGGTGTCCGTCTCTCTCATCTTCCTTCCTTGTGACTGCCCGCAGAGCTGTGACATACACGTCTGGGGTCCTGAGCAGTCAGATCGAGTTCTATAACCTTCTGTGTTCTGGGTCCAGTGATCTAAGAGCCAGAGAGCTTCATGTGTGCCAGCCAGCTTCTCAGATTCACCAGCTTCTATTGGCATCTCAGCACGGGTGCCCAGGGGCTGTGGCGCCATCGTAACAGAAAGTTCAGGCTTATCTGCAGCTCCCTCAGCCACAATACACAGTAAAGAGGAAAACACGCACCAGAATCCCTGTTTCTGGTCATTGAAACGTGGCCGCGTGGGGCTTCTGGCTCCAAGTTCAGGCTCAGAGACACCAGGGGTGAGACCTACAGGGAAGACAAACTGCATCATGCTGACCCCTCCCAGCACAGGTGGATGGCGCCACACCCACTCCACTGACCTTCTGAGGATGTAGCATCATGCTGACCCCCGCCCAGCACAGGTGGATGACACCATACTCACTCCACTGAATTCTGAGGATGTAGCATCGTGCTTACTCCTCCCAGCACAGGTGGATGATGCCACACCCACTCTGCTGACCTTCTGAGGATGTAGCATTGTGCTGACCCCCCTCCCAGCACAGGTGGATGACACCACACCCACCCTACTGACCTTCTGAGGATGTAGCATTGTGCTGACCCCCCTCCCAGCACAGGTGGCTGACACCACACCCACTCTGCTGACCTTCTGAGGATGTAGCAACAGCTGGGGGACAGGTCCCAATGCCATGAGACTTACAGCCCACAGACCAACCCACTTCTTCCCCAGCAGTGGGACATGGACCAGTATCACCACCGAGGTGCTTTGCCTACAAGCAAGAGAAACCAACCTCCCTAAAAAGATTTAACTCAAAAGGTAACAAGGTAGTTAGAAAAGATGGCCTAGTTCCTCATCCCCGAAGCTCAGACTCTGTGCATGTCCCTCAGCAGTGTCCGTTCCGCGCGGCCAGGCTGCCTTGCTCCTCTCTTTGACCCTGGGCTCAGCTGTGCACCTGGCGTGGGGAGGTGGGACACTAGCTTGGGACCTGGGCAGAGACTAAGCACAGGTGGGGGAGGACAGGTGGTGTAAACTCCCTCTTCCCCACACGTGTCTTCTCAGTGCTGCAAAGTGCCCTGGACACCATCCAGCAGATGATCAGCAGAGGTAGAGAGAGGAAGGGACCACAGTGCCTGAGGAATAAAATGGCAGGAAGGTCCCTGGGTTTTCATTCTGTCTCCCACCTGTCCAGACAGGGCTCCTGAGAGCCTGCAACCTGGAACCTGCAATGGGCACTGACCAGAACACAACACCAAGCTGTCCCACTCTGGACAAAGTCCCCAGGGACTTGGAAGGATGGCCTTATCCAGGGACAATCATGACCTGACCTGCCTTCAGCATCAGCATGCCCCTTTCTCATCTCCTCAGCTCTCCAACAACTCAGAACCTGGGTGGGTGGGACCACCCCCCTGCCCACAGCCCACCCTGGCTCCACCAGAACAGGTGGCATCTCTAGGCACCCCATAAAGGAGGTGCCCACAGAAGCACAGGGGGACCGGTCTCCAACTCCTCACCCTGACTCAGCCCTGCAGCTGCAGAGGGTTAGGGTTAGCAGAGGCACCGGCACAGACTGAGAAAGCAGCCCACCTGCACCAGGCACCAAAGAACAGAGCCGGGAAACATGCTGTCCTGCAGGTCCAGAAACCCCCAGGACCCATCGAGCAGGGAAACACACTGTCCTGCAGGTCCGGAAACCCCCAGGACCCACCGAGCAGGGAAACACGCTGTCCTGCAGGTCCAGAAACCCCCAGGACCCACCGAGCAGGGAAACATGTTGTCCTGCAGGTCCAGAAACTCCTAGGACCCACCGAGCAGCACCAGATGGCACAGGACCGTGCCCCCTCGAGTCCACCAACCCTGGGCAGCAGCAGGAGAGACGCAGATGGGAACCAGAAAATCTGAGCAGGGATGAACATGATGGCTCAGAACATAAACTTGTCACTGAACCACAGCTCACAGAAGTAGGCCAGAAGCTGTACAGGAAACCAAGCAAGGTACCTCTCCAAATCAGTGAATACAAGTAGAATCAAGACACAAAAAAATGTTTGCCGGATGGAGGGAAGATAATCGAGGGACATCAGCCCTGAGAAGGGTCAGTGGCAGGGAAGGTTGGGAGGAGACTGAGGAGCAGCTCTCACGAAGCTGCTTGAATGAGTCGTGATGAGTTCTCGAGAACAAATTAAAATAGGATCCTGGATGGTCAGGCGTAACACACTGATGATGTCAATTTTCCCCAAAGAGATGTAGAGGCTTCATGTCATTTCTATCAAAATCCCAAAGTAAACAAGCTTATTCTAACATTTAGCTAGAAAGGCATAGCAGCCAGACACCTAAGTCA